>NC_142356.1:42275263-42280263 GCF_059441175.1 Urocampus carinirostris | reverse complement strand
CCATGGATGGCAGGCTTTGGAGTGTCCTTGCAAAGAAAGGTGGCTATATTGGTCACTGATTTGTTTTTGTTTTGTTTTTGAATGTCAGAAATGTATATTTGTGAATGTTGAGCTGTTATATTGGTTTCCCTGATGAAAATAAATAATTGAAATGGGTATACATTTGTTTTTTGTTAAGTTGCCTAATAATTATGCACAGTAATAGTCACCTGCACACACAGATATCCTCCTAAAATAGCTAAAACTAAAAAAGCCCCACTCCAACTTCCAAAATATTCAGCTTTGATATTAATGAGACTTTTGGGTTCATTAAGAACATGCTTGTTGTTCAATAA
The DNA here is from genome assembly GCF_059441175.1 of Urocampus carinirostris. NCBI lineage: Eukaryota > Metazoa > Chordata > Actinopteri > Syngnathiformes > Syngnathidae > Urocampus > Urocampus carinirostris. The sequence goes on along the minus strand of NC_142356.1, from coordinate 42,279,928 downwards.
TAAAATTCATCCTCAAAAATACAACTTGCCTAATAATTCTGCACTCCCTGTACATATATATATATATACATATATATATATATATACATACACATACATACATATATATATATATATATACATATATACATACACATACATACATATATATATATATATACATATATACATACACATACATACATATATATATATATATATATACATATATATACATACATACACATACATATATATATATACATACATACACATACATATAAATACATACATATATATATACATACATACACATACATATAAATACATACATATATATACATACATATACATACATACATAAATAAATATATACATATACATATATATATACATACACATACATATACATACACATACATATATACATACACATACATATACATACACATACATACACATACATACACATACATACACATACATATATACATACACATACATATATACATACATACACATATACATACACATACATATATACATACATACACATATACATACACATACATATATACATACATACACATATACATACACATACATATATACATACATACACATATACATACACATACATATATACATACATACACATATACATACACATACATATATACATACATACACATATACATACACATACATATATACATACATACACATATACATACACATACATATATACATACATACACATATACATACACATACATATATACATACATACACATATATATACATACATACACATATACACACACATATATATACATACATACACATACACATATATATACATACATACACATATATATATATACATACATACACATATATATATATACATACATACACATATATATATATACATACATACACATATATATATATATACATACATACACATATATATATACATACATACACATATATATATACATACATACACATATATATACATACATACACATATATATACATACATACACATATATATACATACATACACATACATACACATATATACATACACATACATACACATATATACATACATATACATACACATATACATACATATACATACACATATATATACATACATATACATACACATATATATACATACATATACATACACATATATATACATACATACACATATATATATACATACATACACATATATATACACACATACACATACATATATGCACATATATATATATATATATATATATACACACATACACATATATATATATACTGGACTGTCTCAGAAAATTAGAATATTGTGATAGTTCTTTATTTTCTGTAATGCAATTAAAAAAACAAAAATGTCATACATTCTGGATTCATTACACATCAACTGAACTATTTCAAGCCTTTTATTATTTGAATATTGCTAAATTTGGCTTACAGCTTAAGAAAACTCAAAAATCCTATCTCAAAATATTAGAATATCATGAAAAAGTATACAAGTAGGCTATTCAACTAATCACCTGAATCATCTAATTAACTCGAAACACCTTGCGAGGGTTTCCTGAGCCTTAAAAACACTCAGCTTGGTTCAGTAAACTAAATCACAAGTATGGGGAAGACTGCTGATCTGTCTGCTGTCTAGAGGACCATCATTGATACCCTCCACACAAAAAGAAATTTGTGTGGAGGGTATCAATGATGTATCAATTTATTTCTCAAATAGCAGGCTGTTCACAGAGTGCAGTTTCAAAGCATATCCACAAAAAGTCTGTTGGAAGGGAAAAATGTGGCCGGAAACGCTGCACAACCAAGAGAGATGACCGCAGCCTTAACAAAATTGTGAAGAAGAGCCGCTTCCAGAATTTGGGGGAGCTTCAAAGACAGTGGGCTGAAGCTGGAGTCCAGGTATCAAAAGCCACAGTTCACAGACGTGTCCGGGAAATGGGCTACAATAGCCGTATTCCCATGGTCAAGCCACTTCTGAACTCAAGACAACGGAAGAAGCGTCTGACTTGGGCTATGGAGAAGAAGCACTGGACAGTTGCAGAATGGTCCAAAGTCCTCTTTTCAGACAAAAGCAAGTTTTGCATTTCATTTGGAAGTCAAGGCGCCAGAGTCTGGAGAAAGGCTGGAGAAGAGCAAAATCCAAGTTGCTTGAAATCCAGTGTGAAGTTCCCACAGTCAGCAATGGTTTGGGGAGCCAGGTCAGCTGCTGGTGTTGGTCCACTGTGTTTCATCAAGTCCAGAGTAAAAGCAACTGTGTACCAATAGATTTTAGAGCACTACATGCTTCCATCTGCTGAAAAGCTCTATGGAGATGAGGATTTCATTTTCCAGCATGATCTGGCACCTGCCCACAGTGCCAAAACCACCAGTAACTGGTGCACTGACCATGGCATCACTGTCCTTGATTGGCCTGCTAATTCCCCTGACCTGAACCCCATTGATAATTTGTGGGGTATAGTTAAGAAGAAGATGAAAGACACCAGACCTACAAATGCAAATGAGCTGAAGGCCGCTATCGAAGCATCCTGGGCATCAATAACACCTCAGCAATGCCACAGGCTGATTGCCTCCATGCCACGCCGGATTGATGCAGTAATCCGTGCAAAAGGATTCCCAACCAAGTACTAAGTGCATCAATGGACATTTTCAAATGTTTGATTTAGTTTTGCTGTTATAAAATTATTTTTTTACTTGGTCTGAGGAAGTATTCTAATATTTTGAGATAGGATTTTTGAGTTTTTTTCAGCTGTAAGCCAAAATCAGCAATATTCAAATAATAAAAGGCTTGAAATAGTTCAGTTGATGTGTAATGAATCCAGAATGTATGACATTTTTGTTTTTTTAATTGCATTACAGAAAATAAAGAACTTTATCACAATATTCTAATTTTCTGAGACAGTCCAGTATATACACACACACATATATATATATATATATATATATATATATATATATATACAGTATATATACACACATACACATACATATATATATATACAGTATATATATATATATATATATACACATATATATGTATATATATATATATATATACACACATATATATGTATATATATATACACACATATGTATGTATATATATATATATATATAGATAGATAGATAGATAGATAGATAGATAGATACTTTATTCATCCCCGAAGGGAAATTCACATTTCCAACAGCATCCCTGAGCTGAGAACAATCGAGAACAATCGAAAATAACACGGGAGCTGCTGGAGTGGCTGCCATTCGTGACGGCGCCGGAAGAAAAGATTCAATTTGAATCATGTACAAACAAACAATTGAATCATGTAAAAACAAACAAACAAAATATTCATGTTTCAATAAGTCGAGTGTTAATAAAATGGGGGAAAAATAATTTCTGATACTGATAATATATATATATATATATATATATATATACACACATATATATGTATATATATATATATACACACATATATATATATATACACACACATATAGATATATACACACACACGTATACATATAAATATATATGTATATATATATATATACACACACACGTATACATATAAATATATATATATATATATATATATATATATATATATATATATATATATATATATATATATATATATATATACGTATATATAAAATCATACATTTTTTTCCATTTAGTCCGTTTTTTTTATTTTATTATTTTGTTCCTACTTTGTATTCAATATGTGCCAACAATCTTACTCATTGTAGATGGCTGTGAGTTGCTGAGAAAGTGTCTTTTGTTTAGCAGCCAGGGAGGAAACCATCTCGCCCACTATTGCTGCAGCGCTCACCCCGTCTTTGTCCAGGACTGAAGGACTGCACATGTATCCTGCACAAACGCATTCAAACAATTTGATGACCGCTGCTGCTTTGACATCGAACACAATAAGCAGGATAGAGAATTGTGCTGTACAGATGCCATTTCCTTCTCAATATATTTTCAGGTTCATGGGTGAGCTAAAACCTTTACTAATCTATATCTAAGCTAGTTTGAATTCTTCTTTTTAAAAACAAACTTAAATGACCGTTACAATAAACCCTTTAATTTGTTTGTAAACATTGTGGATTAGCTGGTGGGCGGGGCTTAGCCTAGAGGCAAAAACCTGGAGCAAGCAATATGTTAACAAGCTGCCATTGCTTTTATTTGGGTTTAAAATGTTTTCATGTTGTGCGTTTGGGTGCCAGAGTTAGAGAAAAAAGTTATCGAAATTGTTTTACAGGATCCCAGCTGACAATCCTGATCAAAGAAAAAGAAGAGTTGCGGCAATAAAGCCAAAAGATTGGAGGGAGAACTCATCCAATGCTAATGTTTTCAGCACACAATTCTTATCAGGTAGGAAAAAGTAATGTTTATGATTGCTGATATCGGCGCGGTGGTTAGCGTGTGTGCGGCAGTTTTGAGGTCATGAGATTGAACCTCCTGTGTGGAGTTTGCATGTTCTCCACGTGCTTGCGTGGGTTTCCTCGAGGCACTCAGTTTTCCTCCCACATTCCAAAAACATGAATTTCAGGTGAATTGGCCGGTTCAAATTGTCCCTAGGTGTGAATGAGCGAGTGAGTTGTCTGTCTCCGTGTGCCCAGCGATTGGCTGGAAACCAGTTC
>NC_142356.1:42247763-42250263 GCF_059441175.1 Urocampus carinirostris | reverse complement strand
AACAGAAGGGATTTAGGTTTGTGGATAACTGGCCTGCTTTCTGGGGCCGACCTGACCTGCTGAGGAGAGACGGCCTTCACCCTAACTGGGAAGGTGCTCTCACTCTTTCTAAAAATATAGATTACTGTTTAAGCCTTCCATGACAGGGTACACTAGTGCAGGCCAGGTCACAGGTGATTAGTGAACCTGTTACCACGGGTGTGGAGTCTGTAATGCTAGAGCTAACTAGCGCTATGCTAGATTCATGCAATTCACATAGTTTTTGTAGTTTAAAGCGTTCTACTGACTGCACCATACACCCTGATTTATACTCTTCTATAGCATCTTCTTCTGTGCTTCATACCTCTGTTTCTCCCTTGTTAGGTGAGGAGGGAGAAGAAATAACATTATTTTCTACCAATAGTTATCCTGCTACTCCACCTGTCAACAATATTCCTGTGGTATGGAATTCGGGCCGCATCTGCCGTCATGCAAGGCACAAGACCCGGGACCGGCAGTCTAATCCTGTGGTGGTTACCACTAAGGTTGCCATTAAGGTTCAAAACTCGCGTAAGGTTTCAGCTCAGTCCACAGTGCTGAAGCTTGGCCTTCTTAATATTAGATCACTAGCCTCCAAAGCTTTACTTGTCAATGACCTTATTAATGAACACAATCTTAACCTTATTGGCCTTTGTGAGACCTGGTTAAAACCAGATGAGTTTGTAGTGTTAAATGAGGCTTCTCCCCCTAACTTTGTGAGTTCGCACTTGGCACGACCATGCAAAAAAGGTGGAGGTGTTGCTCTTATATCGGAAGATAGGTTGAAATTTACTTCTAATACCCCTACTAGTTTTAAAACATTTGAAGCACTTGTTATGAGGTCCTTAATGTCAACACCAATTTATTTAGTTGTTGTGTATCGCCCACCTGGACCATACTAAATTTTTTGGAAGAATTTTCGGAACTGTTAACAGACTTAGTAACTTATGCGGACAATGTTGTAATTATTGGTGATTTTAATGTTCACATAAACTCCCCATCAAATTCACTTGCAATTGCATTTAAGTCACTGATTGATACATTTGGTTTCAATCAAATAGTTGATGTGCCCACTCATAAAGATGGGAACACTCTAGATCTTGTCCTGACCCGTGGCGTAGTAGCCTCAAATGTTACAGTGTTACCGTATCCTAATGCCATCTCTGATCACTATTTTGTTAAATGTGAGGTGCTGTTTAATGTTTACAGTGATAAGGAAAATATATTTAGCAGTCGCAATATCCGCCCTAAAACGGTGTTAGCCTTAAAAGAATTATTACCTACGGTAACTGCAGCCTTCCCTTCGTACACTGGGTCTGTTGACTCACTTACAAACAACTTCAATACTGCTTTGGTAAATGTTCTTGATTCTGTGGCGCCCCTAAAGTATAAATTCCGACCCAAGAAGAATACACCTTGGTTTACTGAAGAAACTAGGTTACTCAAACAAAGTTGCAGAAAAATTGAACGAAAATGGCGCACTACTAAGCTGGAGGTTTTTCGACTGGCCTGGTGTGACAGTTTGCTGAAATATAAAGTAGCTCTTGCCTCAGCTAAAGCTTCGTATTTCTCTAAGATTATTGTTGAACATAAGAATAATCCGAAATTTTTGTTTGACACAGTGGCGAAACTTACCAGACAACAACTTAACCCAAATGGTTGCACTTATTCTGCTAATGACATTATGGAATTTTTTAATAAAAAGATTCAACTAATCAGGAATGAAATTTTAAAAGAACGCTCTGTTTCCTCCTCCTATATCAAAGATGTGGAGGTGCTAGGTATGGACTGTGTCAGCGGTTGTTCAGAAACATTCTCCAGTTTCAATGATTTGTCCCTTGATAATCTAACACAGATGGTCAGTAGGGCCAAACAAACTACGTGCCTGCTTGATCCGTTTCCAGCTTCACTGGTGAAGGATCTGTTTGGGATCTTAGGACCATCAGTTTTAAATATTATTAATATATCGCTATCCTCGGGTATTGTTCCTGTAGCCTTCAAGTCTGCCGGCATTAAACCCACACTTAAGCGACCTAACTTTGACCCAGAAAGCCTAGGTAATTATAGGCCAGTGTCAGATCTGCCATTTTTTGCGAAAGTACTTGAAAAGGTCGTTGCACAGCAGCTAATTGACTTCATGTCAGAAAATAACCTTTTTGAAACTGTCCAGTCAGCATTTAGGACAAATCATTCTACTGAGACAGCCCTTGCTAAAGTAACCAATGATCTCCTTTTAACAATAGATTCTGGTGCCTCATCAATGTTACTGCTGCTGGATCTCAGCGCTGCTTTTGATACGGTCGACCACAACATATTATTGGTTCGTCTAGAACGCATTGGTATCTCAGGAACTGTACTCTCGAGGTTTAGGTCCTACCTGTCAGACAGGATGCAATGTGTTAACTATGGCAATCTGACCTCTAAACAATCTAATGTCCCTTGTGGTGTTCCTCAAGGCTCTGTACTTGGCCCCCTTCTTTTT
>NC_142356.1:42150358-42227858 GCF_059441175.1 Urocampus carinirostris | reverse complement strand
TGTCGGAAAGCACAAAGGGCGCTATTTAGAGAAACTGAGGAAAACATTAGCAGGGCTGGCTATCGACCCATACCATCATCCTCCTGACATATTCACGCATCTAAACAAATTGTCCAGTCTGCCTGACTTAGGTCCACACCATCTGAACCACTGTATTCAAAATGAAGTTCACAGGCGCTTAACTAAAAGCTTACAAAAGTCTGGATGCTTACCAGTTCTTATCGCTGTTGTGCAGAAAAATGCACTCCCGGCGTGAAATGTCCCCCCTCGCTCAAAAGTTACTAAAATGACTTTGTATATAATTTTTACAGGGATGAAATAGAAGAGTAAAGAACGGGGCATTTGCACCTCGAAATCACTTGATCATGTTGAAAATATATACTTTGGCGAAACGGCACTACCTTCTGAATGTTTGTCTCACCTTTATTCGCTAATAATCGCTGTTTTTTTGCAATAAAAGCAGCTTGTTTATGTATCATCAATTAGTAAGAAATGGCAACGATAAGACACTAATGTTAGCTGTGTATGCTTGAATGAGCCAAATTTTGACTCATTTTAATGATATTGTTTGCTCTGAAGCAGAGTACATTAAATTGTTTAATCCTAGAAACTGCTGATCTTTTGCTTTCTGTTTTACTTATTTTAACGTACATTTTTTGTGTGTTTTTCAGAAGATCTGTGTCTAAATTGGTTAAAATAGATTAGGAAATAGTTATTTGTTATTTGCATTTTAGCATTTTTTTTGGCAATGAGGATTTTATATTTTTAATTTCTGTTTTATCGTTTTGCAGTTTGAGAGATTTTGTGTTGTTGTCTGACTTTAAATCTGTTCTGTGTGTAAAAATGTAAAATTGTTTTCCATTTTACAACTTTTTGTTGTAGATCTGTGAACATTTTAACATATAATTTATGTGTTTTGCAGAAATGTCTTCATTTAAAAGTGAGGTCCATCAAGTCTGACTGCCAGGAAATAATTTCCAACAATTTCAAGCACTCTACCTAAAATTCAAGCATTTTCCTGACCTTCAAGACACTACATTAAAATTAAAGCGTTTTCAAGGATTTCAATCACCCATACGGACCCTGTAATTATCAGGTCGCAGTTGTAGTTGAGTTTGTGTCCACTGAGAGGTTGGTAGAAATTCAACAGGAAGTTGTAAATCCGAATCACATGCACGCTTGTGTGGCCTCAGGCCACAAATAAAACAGCTTGTGACATAAGAGTTATTGTAATTGAAAGCTGCAAGGACCTAATGGGGAGATTCCCAGTGTCTTATCGTTTGCTAACATATAAAAAACATGTGATAGCTTAAAAATTTACCAATGGCCTCCTCAAAGGCATACAGAACCGTCTTTCCTCCATCCAGCAGCTCCCGGGCTCGGTTTCCCATCCATTTGAACCCCGTTAGAGTTTCCTATCCAAAAAAATAAAAAAAAATAAAAAATAAAATAAAAAAAGAGTTGCTATACTAAAATATGTTTTTAACTTCAAATAAATTATGTCATTTTGGTCCATCCCTTACCTCAAAGTGGAACCCTTCCTTGAGAGCAATGGCACGCAGTATCTTGGACGAGACGGTGCTGGACAACATGTAGACATTTTTCACAGCATCACCTTCGGGCTTTTGCTCGTTCCAGCAGTGGAACATCCACCATCCCAGTAACGCTCCCAGTTCATTGCCGTTGAACACTCGCCACTGGCCGCTACAAGACAGAACCATTGAAGAATATCTCATCTCATCTCATCTCATCTCATTAGCTACACCGCTTATCCTCAGTAGGGTCGCGGGGGTGCTGGAGCCCATCCCGGCAATCATCGGGCAGTGGGCAGGAGACACCCTGAACTGGTTGCCAGCCAATCGCAGGGCACACGGGCACAGACAACTCACTCGCTCATTCGCACCTAGGGACAATTTAGACCGGCCAATTCACCTGAAATGCATGTTTTTGGAATGTGGGAGGAAACCGGAGTGCCCGGAGGAAACCCACGCAAGCACGGGAAGAACATACAAACTCACACGCACAGGAAGTCTGGAGCTGGATTTGAACCCACGCAGGAGGTTCCCAAGACATGAACTGTGCCGCACATGCGCTAACCACTGCGCCGCCGTGCTGCCCCCATTGAAGAATATATAGAAATATTTTAGCTTGTTTCCGTTTTATTTAGTTTTGACTTTTTGGAAGTTTGTGGCCTTTGCTCTGAGAACTTTTGAAGCAGTTGCTATTAGTTAACCATAGTTGGTGTCGCTTTATCAACTTGCATTAGCGACTAACGCCGCTTCCATAACAACCAGCCTCAGTAGCTAGTCAGAAAAATAGGCTTTTGATAAATTCTGGCATAATTAAACCATGCATCATAGCTTGTTTGTTTGATTTAAATGGAAACAATGAAACCAATAATGTTAGCCATGGTTGCCGTTGCTTTAGCAGCTTGCATTAGCAACACCATATCGACTAGCCAGAAAAATTACCTTTAGCCTAATTCTGTCTTTATTGGACCATGTATCATCCATCATGTGTTTTGTCAAATTCCATTTTCCCCTTTCAAATAAACCAATTATTCACGTCAGCCCCAGTTCACCTGCTTAACGACTACCATTAGCGGCTAGCACTGCTACCATAGCAACTAGCATGAGCATATGCCCCAGAAAACATTTTTATGACCAATTCTGTCTTTATTGAACCATGTATCATCGTGTGTTTATTCAAATGGCATTGTCCCCTTTTAAATAACCCATGATCACCCGGGCTGCTGTTGCCGTTACCTTAGGCAAAAAAATAGAATTTTGACTAATTTTGGCTGTATTGAACCATGTATCATCCCCTTTGAAATAAACCAATCAATCACGTTAGTAGCGGTTGGCCAGGCTATAGCAACGTGCATTAGCCCAAGTAATAGTTTTATGATTAATTCTGGCTTTATCACTTTAATAGAGAAGAATAGACAGGTAGTTGTTTTATAATATTCATAGAACCTCACCAGCAACAGGTGTATCCTACACGTGAAGTGCAACAAAAATAAACAGTAAACAATATCAGAAAATAACAATCAGCATGTGCAAAAACACGCAAAAAAATGTACTTGAACACGCACTAAAACACAAAACCGTACATGAATACACGAAAAAATGTACAAGAACTGACACACAAAAACTCACAAAAACGTGCATAACACACCGCTTTTGACTGTCAGTAACAGCAGAAAAAAATAGTTCGATTAAAAATTTACTGAAAAAATGATCGCCATTCCATAATGGTGTTATTTAGAACGGCGTAATTTCCATAGATGATTGCCAATGCAACCAGGCAACATGATAGAGTTGAAGATGCGGATGCTAGCATTAGCAGCTACAGCAACTCTGCTCAGGAGTTGCAAAATATACAAACACACCTCTCCTGCCTCTCAGCAACAGCCAGTCGATCAGCATCTGGGTCATTGGCCAACACCACAGTGGCTTCCTTCTTCTCAGCCAAAGCAAAGGAAAGTGTCTGGAAGGCCAAATGTGAAAAAGAAAATTACAGAATGAGCTACAGAAACTGCACAACATAAATGTTCACATACTGGTGTGTGTGTGCGCGCTTACCAGGACTCCCTTGCCCTCCTCAGGATTGGGGTATTTGACGGTGGGGAACTCGGGATCCGGCTCTTTCTGTTCGGCCACGGCGTACGGCAGACGAAGGTCAAAGGCCTCAAAAGCAGACTGCACAAAAGAGTGGCCGACGCCGTGCACTGACGTGTGCACAATTTTTACATCCGAGTTTTTGTTCAATTCCCTGGAAGAAGTCCAGAACCAAAACACATAATTAAAATGTTTGGCATACGTTGCATCATTTTTCCTGTTAGAATTATAAGACTAATTTTCAAAACATTTCGACATGAAGAAAGCATCAAATAAAAGAAGAGGATACGTAGTAGGTAGGTGAAACAACGAATGAATTTTTCAACAATTCAATACGTTTAAAATAAATTACAACATATTTTTTTGCATCCAACGATTTTCATACTTTTGGGATTGGAATTATTTAAATCTTCAGAATTTGGAATGTCAATGTTCGGTGACTTTAATTAAAAGCAAACTGATTATCTGTCATAATAATGCAGATGAAACTGAATTGTAGCTGCCACTGGGGACGACCACACTGTTAAAATGTGGAAATTTGGAGGCCTGCCTTACTGACAAACAATGTTGGATGTTATTTAATGTTGTTGCCCCAACCCAGAAAAAACTAAAATGTTAATTTTTGGCTGAGCTCATCTTCATAAAATGTTCTCAAACACTGCTTTGAACCTTGACAAATGTAACATCATCAAAAGTGACTCGATCAATAATGTTCGTGTCATATTTGATCCGAATGTGTTGTTTTCGTTACTTGTAAAACAATTTACAGAAATAGCTTTCTTCCATCCTGGTGACATTGCAAAGATTAGCCCCATGCTGTCGAAATAAGATGCTGATATTATACTTATAAGTTTATTACTTCTCTGCTTGATTACTGTAATGTATTGCTCTCTGTCCCTCCCGGATGGGTCTGGGTCTCCGGGGTAGGTTCCAGACAAACAAAGACCCCAGCGTGTCGGTACGCTGTGAGGTGGCAGCCCCACCAACCGACTATCCAGCGGAGGGCTAACAACTCACCCAGGAGAAACCCCCTTTGTTACGAAACTGACCAGAGAAAGAAGACGGACTAATCAACACGGTAACGGACCCCAGCCTGCCCCCGACCAACGAGTACGGATCGACCTTCGTCGTAAGACCCGTGTAACCACCTGCAATGTCTAGACACTCCTTCGCCCCGGAACTGCCACCCTGCTGTCCCGAGAGCTCTGTCGCTTTAACATCACCCTGGCAGGGCTCTGTGAAGTACGATGGCAAGGAAATGGTGAAACAACAGCTGGCAACCATTGCTACATCTGGAGTGGCCCAGAGAGTCGGACCGGCCTTTACGGTGTGGCTCTTGCCATTCCAAAAGCCCTCCGGAGGTCCCTCATCAGCTGGACACCCATAAGGGACAGACTACTGTCTGCTCGCTTCCTCCACCATCACGGCAAGATGACAGTGATCGTCGCCTACGCCCCCACGAATGTCGCTGATGAGGATGCGAAGGACGCATTCTTTGACCAACTCCACCAGGCCTCAATGATGCCAACGCCACTCTATCCAGCAATGATCGGTCCCCCGGCTCACCTGTCGAAACCACCTTCGTTGACAGCACAACAAACGACAATGGCAACCGCCTCCTCCTCCTCTGCCACCAAAACAACCTCTGTGTTGGTGACACCTGGTTTCCCCTGAAACGCATCCATCACTGGACGTGGTACAGCTCAGATGGCAGAGCCAGGAAGGCATTGGACCACATCCTGATATCACGACGCTGGAAGTCATTTGCTACAAACTGCCGGGTGTTCAGAGGAGCACAGCTTGGCAACACAGACCATCGTCTGCTGGTGGCCCAGCTCAAGCTAAAGCTCCGAGCCAACCAGCACAAGACTCTGCCTCGCCCTGATTCCTCCCGACTCAGCGACCCCAACATCGCCACAGACTCCGCCGCACTCTCGATGCCCTGGCTCCTGACAAGCTGACAGACTGGGCGGCCTTCAAGGAAAGTGTCCTCCAGTCTCCTCGCAATGTCCTCGGACGCTCACGATCCTCCCCGAGAAAGCCCTGGATATCAGAGAGGACACTAAACATCATAGACCAGCGGCGTGAGGCCCGGCTCCGAGACTGAATCGCCTGCGCAATGTGGCCATCGCTGAAGATAGGGAGAGGTTTTGGCAGGCAGAAGCCCAACAGCTTGAGTCCGCGGCCAACAACAACAACAACATGAGCCGCGTATTCAGTCTACTACACCAAGCCCGTAGCGGTTCACACATAAAGACAGTCCTGGTAAAAGACTCAGACGGCAACCTCATCATGACAGAAGCCAACTGCCTCGCGCGCTGGAAGGAGCACTTTAGCCTCCTCTTGCAGCACAGCACCATTCCTGCTGATCCCACCCTCCTAGTGGCTGCAAACACTGCACCTGCTCGAGGATTCTTATTTCAGTCATGCTAAGGTATTTGAGTTTTTTCCTTGCGAGCATACCGGTTCAGATCAGGGGATTGTGTAATTGTGGCCTGTGCAGTCCTTCAAGAAATGTTTTAATCAAGGGCTGTACAAATAAATGTGCATCGACTTAATAATTAAAAAAAAGAATTATGAGGTCGGAACTCAACAGCTGACAAAGGGTAACAATTCAGCACTAGAGTTTGTTGTAGTTTAGAATGAAGCTGCAGTGTGTGCATTCTACAAACACAAAGCGAGCTGATCATACCCAGAGAGGCTGAAAAAAGAAATTGGCTGGAGTTGGTCACAGCTGGTTCATGTCCAAGGCCAGTTGTGGAAGGCAAATGAAACTGTAGGACAAACCAAGCTTTTTTTTCAAGGGTCTTCATTGTGGTGCCTGATTAGGACAGCTGAGGTGCCCACTGACCTGTTCTGAAAATGGCTCAAAAGTGCTGGGTAATCGTGATTTTCTATTAAAATATTTCTTTTTATTAGTCAATTGAGTCTATATAACTCTACTTCCGTTAACTACCCAGGTAATAACGTATTAAAAACATTATAAGAACATGATAAGTTGTTATTTCAGAAATGTGAATCAAACTCTTTGCCCTTTGCACGAATTAGTAACAAAAAGTAGATCTTATCTTAAAAAATGCCCAAGATCCCTGCTTTATTAAAACGGAGATGTTAAGGATAACAGCTAGCTGCGAGCCATTGCCCGCACCAAGTGGCTAGAGAATGAAACCATTGGGGTGAAAAAATGAAGATGCCCGAATCACAGGACCCTGTCACCATCACATGCAGGACTCAGCTTTGTGCAATAAATAAGTGGCTGGAAAGCTGTAAAAGCACCACTGGGACAAACTAACTTTGCAAAATTGTCATTCAGACTTCCGTATTTATGAGAAGAATGATAAGAAAATCATTTTTGTTTTTGACTGTTAACAGGAAGTGAAATTTTGATAAGATTTTAGCTGCCATTATGAATTGTATTTACACATTAAGTTTCCAAGTTTATAAATAAATTTCCTATCATTTTTCTTAAGGTGTGGAGGATTTTTTTTAATTAGGACCACTATTTCATGACAAAATATAGACTATTATTTCCTACCTGTGAAGACAGTGTTTCTGAATGGCTTTGAAGTATTTTTCATGGATGTCCTTATAAGGGTCTTTGAGCAGGGGGTTATTCAAAGCCACCTCTGTATTCCAGGACCCCAACCAAGGCTCTAAATTCTCCCAGATTTCTTCGGAAATGTTTTGGTCGTGCGGGGATACAATCTGGGCACCGTTGGCCCAATATACCTAAATTAGAAGACACGGGAGTCAATAGACAACGTTCCTTATACAAAAGGATACAACATTAAAATGGTCTGAAATGAGGATCGTAAGGTAAAATTGTCATATGACGGGGGAAGAGAAACCTATCGAAATTGGCAGATCGGATCAAAACAAATTATATTTGTATAGCACTTTTCAGACACCGTAATGCAAATCAAAGTGCTTTATTAAAACATAAAATACACAATAAAAAATAATGAAATATAAATTTGACATCACACCCCCTAAATGTGTTTCAAACCCCAGTAAGAACACTTAATTCGCAACTTAGCAAATGATTACCTTTTATTAGTGTGCCTTCTTCAAGTTTTTGAGCTCCCTTTCTATGGTTATCATGCTTTTGCTTCTCCCTTTAGCATCAGTTCGTGGGTAGGCACAGAGGGGGAGGGGACAGTAGATTACAATTAAATTGATTTTAAAATTTTCACTAACGAGGATTGTTATGCCCTTAGAAAACATTGCTTTGATTTCCTCCTAATTCTTAATAATTCTTCCAAGTAACAAATAGTCATGGCCATATTGCGCAGCAAGGGACACAATGAGTCTGCCTTCTTTGGATTTCTAATTGCAAGCTTTGTTTTCTTGGTCATCATGTTTTTGCTTCTCCCTTGCAAATAAATAAAGTACACAACATACAGTATTGTATGGCAAAAACCTGCATGGTCTTTACAAAGGTAAAGGATTTTTGAGAGGGAGCTCTGCCAATAGAATAACAGTATCTTCATGATGTTGTGACAAAAACTCATAGCAGACAGGGATCTTAAAAACATATGGGGCATGTAACTTGCAATCATACACACAAACACAGCAAAGTTTGAAATCTAAGTTTTTGGGCATGCAAAATAACTTGTTGTCGATATCATATGGTGGAGAAAATAGCGTAATGAGGGGGCTAAAAACCTCTTACTCCACATCATAAGGTAAAAAGAATTTCAGGTCAACTGTATTCTTATTTGCTATTATAGGCTAAATAGTCCATTACCTTGTAGCCGTTGTCTTGTTTGGGGTTGTGGGAGGCAGTCACCATGATACCAGCACACAAACTGAGTTGTAAAACTGTGAAAGGCTGCAAAAACACAAGAGCAAATGTTGGCTTTAGTGCTCTCGAATTTGATTGAATCTCTTAGCAGATTTAGACAAAATATTTTTGGAGCTGTGTTTTTCATAGTTTGCCCAGGCACGCGACTTATACTCCGGTGAGACTTATATGTAAAATTATTAAGACATTATTATATCATTGAGTTTTACATTTTCATTACGGTTAACAACGCTGCCCTACTTACGATTTAGATGGATTCCGGACGATCGTTTGTAAGTTGCTCCAGTGTTATATTTTGTATGGAATGTACGTTTAAGGTTTATATAAGTATGTTCAAGGCTTGTATAAGTAACCTGTATTGTTTTGAAAATGAAAAATAAATGTTTAATAAAATAATATGCTCTATAATGTTACAAAGCAGGATGAATGATAAAGCATTGTACTGAATAACAAAGCTAAACAATAGGCATTAACATTCTGTGGTCTGTGAAGCCCTTTGAGACTCCTTGTAATTAAGGGCTATACAAAAAAACATGACTTGACTATAAAGATAAATAAAGTTAAGTTTAAGTTACCTTTGGAAGAGTTAGGCAACTTTCTTCTCCGTGGTAAAAAAGTGGACGAAAAAAAAAGTGATCCAACCATTTTCTCATCCGCAAGCTTTCTTATTCCCTTTTCATTTAAAAAGAAACGGCAAGCCTCTTCTTTACACCAACCATTGAATGGATGCACGAGATATTAAACAATAAAAACGTCAAAGTCCATGGAGTGCTAAAGATACAGTGCAGTGTGTATACACACAAACTAGAAGCTGGATTTCTTCTTCAGGGTGGATGCTGGGTGACCTTGCACAGCGCCGCGTGGCGGAAAGAAGCACTACAGCACCGTCCTCTAATAGGTGCACACAATACAAACTTACAGCAATGTCCGGATATTTTTATACATCCTGAAAATAATGTTCCTATCCACAGTTTTGCGTAAGTTGAATGTTCGTAAGTAGCGGAGCGTCTGTACTGTATATCACTTTTCATGTTATTTTCATACTAAACCGCAAGAGGGTGCTCTAGCCCTGTGCTGATCATTTTTACCTTGGCCTGTTGTGTGGTCGGACATTTTTCAAAGAGGAAGCAGTTTATCGTCCCGAGCTGGATGAATTGTTTACTGGTAAAATTGACAAAGAGGATAAATATTTAATTTGCTTCAGTGATTTGGAGTGAGGCTGATAGTAAAGCGAATTTATTGACATACTGACATATTTGAGTGTGTAAAAAATGTACGTACAAGTAACATTAGTAAACAGTGTTCTCCATGTTATTTAAATTTAAAATTCCTTTCAAGTTGACATGTAAGTATTATGTGTTGAATTTTATCAAATAATATTCCCCCAAAAATGCGACTCATACATGTTTTTTCCTTCTCAATTAGACGCTGCCCGACCTACGAACGAGTTCGGTTACGGACGATCGTTCGTTGTAGTTGAATATTGTTCATAAGTTGCTTCAGTGCTATAGTTTTTGTATGTTTATGGTTTATATAAGTATGTTTAAGGCTTGTATAAAGTATCCTCCATAGTTTTGTACTAAAAAAAAACATTTAATAAAACAATATGTTCTATAAAGATAAATAAATTGAGGTTTTACTTACTTTTGGGACTTGCGCGTCAAGAGGCCCTCCTCCGTGATAAAAAGTGGCCAAAAAAAAAGCGTTTTGACCATTTTCTCGGATGCACGGGATATTAAACAATTAAAAACGTCAAAGTTCTGAGCGCGATTACACATGAACCAGGAAGTAGAAGCTTGATTTCTTCTTCGGTGTGCATGTTGGGTGACCTTTCATAGCGCCACGCGGCGGGAAGAAGCACTATAGTAATGTCCTCTACTCGGAAAAATGTGCACACAATACAAAATCTAACTTACAGCAATGTCCGGATATTTTTCGGCATCGCGAAAAAAATGATCATATCTACAGTTTTGCGTAACCCGAATGTTCGTAAGTAGGGGAGCGTCTGTGTGCATTTTTTGGCTGGTGCGACTTATACTCCGGAGAGACTTATAGTCCGGAAAATATAGTATTTTTGGACTGTGGAATGGGAAATTATCCAACTTGTGTCCCTGTGCAGTTAAGCAAATGCTATCTTAAATCTAGATGTACTTTTCGAGACTGGTGGTGTCCCGCGGGATTTTTTTCTCGATGAATGAAATGTGCCCTGGCTCACAAAAGGTCGTAAAACACAATTTTAGATGATAAAACATCCGTTACCACAAAAGGAGTGGGGGTGATGTCAGAGAAGAGGTGAACAGGGACGCCTTGACTGACGAACACGGCAGCAGCCAGTCGGGCAAATTGCTTGCTGCTGCCTCCGCTGGGAGGATGGGCTCGGGCGTCGTAACCGATCACAACTCCTCGCTCCTTCAGGTCTGCAAAACTTGCCTCGAGGTAGCGACAGAAACCCTGCCAAGCAACATTCAGCGTTTTGACTATGCAACCCAGACATACGTCCCTACTTCGTCTGTGTGTATACTTGTTTATACAGTGCATCCGGAAAGTATTCACAGCGCTTCACTTTTTCTACATTTTGTTATGTTACAGCCTCATTCATAATTGTATTAATTTAATCTCTTATCTCAAAATTCTACTCAAAATACTCCATTATGACAATGTGATTTTTTTTTTTTTTTAACTTTTTTTGAATTTATTCAAAATAGAAAACTAAGAAATCACATTTACGTAAGTATTCACAGCCTTTGCTTAATACTTTGTTGATCCACCTTTGGCAGGAATTACAGCCTCAAGTTTTTTTTAATATGATCCCACAAGTTTAGCACACCTATCTTTAGGCAGTTTTGCCCATTCTTCTTTGCAATAAGTCTCAAGCTCAATCAGGTTGGATGGGAGACGTTTCTGCACAGCCATTTTCAGATCTCTCCAGAGATGTTCGATCGGATTCAAGTCTGGACTCTGGCTGGGCCACTCCAGGACATTCACGGAGTGGTTCTGAAGCCAATCTTTTGAGATCTTGGCTGTGTGCTTTGGGTCGTTGTCCTGCTGAAAAATGAACCTTCGCCCCAGCCTGAGGTCAAGAGCGCTCTGGAGCAGGTTTTCATCCAGGATATCTCTATATATTGCTGCATTCATTTTTCCTTCTATCCTGACTAGTCTGCCAGTTCCTGCTGCTGAAAAACATCCCCACAGCATGATGCTGCCACCACCATGCTTCACTGTAGGGATGGTATTGGCCTGGTGATGAGCGGTGCCTGGTTTCCTCCAAACATGGCGCCTGGCATTCACACCAAAGAGTTCAATCTTTGTCTCACCAGACCAGAGAATTTTGTTTATCATGGTCTGAGAGTCATTCAGGTGCTTTTTGGCAAATTCCAGACGGGCTTTCATGTTCCTTTTACTAAGGAGTGGCTTTCATCTGGCCACTCTACCATACAGGCCTGATTGGTGGATTGCTGCAGAGATGGTTGTCCTTCTGGAAGGCTCTCCTCTCTCCACAGAGGAACGCTGGAGCTCTGACAGAGTGACCATCGGGTTCTTGGTCACCTCCCTGACTAAGGCCCTTCTTCCCCGATCGCTCAGTTTAGAAGGCCGGCCAGCTCTAGGAAGAGCCCTGGTGGTTCCAAATGTCTTCCATCTACAAATAGTGGAGGCCGTTGTGCTCATTGGGACCTTCAAAGCAGCAGAAATGTTTCTGTATCCTTCCCCAGATTTGTGCCTCAAGACAATCCTGTCTCGCAGGTCTACAGACAGTTCTTTTGACTTCAGGCTTGGTGTTTGTGCTCTGACATGCACACTCAACTGTGGGACCTTATATAGACAGGTGTGTGCCTTTCCAAATTATGTCCAATCAACTGAATTTACTGCAGGTGGACTCAAATTAAGCTGTAGAAAGATCTCAAGGATGATCAGTGGAAAAAAGATGCACCTGAGCTCAATTTTGAGCTTAATGGCAAAGGCTGTAAATACTTATGTAAATGTGATTTCTTAGTTTTCTATTTTTAATAAATTCAAAAAAAGTAAAAAAAAACTTTTCCACATTGTCATAATGGAGTATTTTGTTTAGAATTTTGAGATAAGAGATTAAAATAATACAATTTGGAATGAGGCTGTAACATAACAAAATGTGGAAAAAGTGAAGCGCTGTGAATACTTTCCGGATGCACTATATATTAACTGACCTGTGTCGTCTGGATGATAGTGAGGTCGTTCATACAAGCTATGCCGGGGCCCATGGCTGCCCTCAGACCTGCTGTACCAAACTCCATTCTGGACGAGAAACATTTCTTCAGCGTCTCTACGGCACCATCTTTCAGTAACTTTTCCACTGCAGACACAGTCTTTGGATTCTAGGGCATAAAAACAAAATCAAAAACACAGGAAAAATTGTCATTAATAAAAATATATGATCCATATGAGGGGGGGGAGGGGTTTTATTGAAATTGCACAAAAGCTGGTTGCAACATGGCAAAATAGAAAATAAAAGCCAATTAGATTTAAAGTAACAATGTGTAATAAATCACCACTAGAGACTGTTGTAATTTAGAATGGAGTGAAAGGTGTACACTTGAAGAAGACACACATTCGTAGTACGAAGGATACCACTGCACAAAATTCAGAAGCGTACTTCAATTTTTTTTCTCTGCAAGAGCAAGGATTAATTTCAGCCAGCAACAGGACATGAAATACCCGCGAGCGACAACAAAAACTGAGCAAGTTGGATACACCTGGAGCAGCTGAAAAGAGCGAATAGCTGGAGTTGGTCAAAGCTGTTGTAAGGGGCTAACTTTATCGGCTAGTGTGAGAAATCACTAAAAAGGTTTGAAAAAAGGTTGGATATTGACATGCATAACTAGTTGTGGAAGGCGAATAACTCAAAAGGACAAAGCAAGTTTTATTCAAACAGAGCCGCAACACAACGGCTAGCCATAGCCTTAGGTTAACATAAGTGACTAGAGAAAGAAACAGTGGAAAAAGTTGAAGATGCCTGAATCACGGGACTCGTGATGTTCGGTTGCAAGATCATCTCTGACAGGTGAGTGACACTGAAGGATGAAGCAGAAGCAGCTAACATTATTAGTTGCGGCTAGCAGAGAGCCATAGCCTGCAGACAGGTGTCTAAAGTGAGTGAAGAAAATTAAACAGTGGGAAATAACGTTCAAAATGCCTGAATCACAGCGTGGGTCAGCAGGGGAAGGAAAGTGGTCTTTCAGTGCTAGACGCAAGCAACCTTTGCAAAATGGTCATTTGGGCTTCCATAGTAGTAAGACGGCAATCAAACAAGTCAACTTCTTCAAAGGCAGTCTCTGTCTCAAGTTGTGATATACAATTACAAATTTCTACACCTATTTGTCAAAAATAGTACAATAATACATGTGTTCTTGCTTATCATTTAAATCAATAGTGTTTTTATTCAAATGAAGCACTTTTACACCGTTCGGGTCATTAGATAATACACACTGGGGCTTTAAAAAAAGAATATAAATCGGTTACTAAGATCGAGAACACAATGGTGGTAATAAAGAACACGTTGGAATAAAAAAAGAAGATCAGTGGACTCTGAACCAGCTAAAACTATTACTGTGTCATCTATGCTGCTGAATCACTCAGACAACAAAGGAGAAATAAATTAAAATGATGTTCCACAAAGCAGATAGGATGTATGGTTTTTAATGTGTATCAAAAAAATTGACAGAGGGCACATTGGACCCTACGAAGAAAATACAAAATAATTTCTACAAATATGGAGATAATGGACAAAATATTGTTGCAAGTCCTCACTGGTGAAAATTTTTAATCAGTCATTTGAAAGTTGGTTATCTATAGGGGTTGCACCAATTATTTGGCTTACAAATCTGAAAGGATAAATAAATTAATGTAATTTCAATTGATTGATCAGTCACAAAAAAAGTACATGACACCACAAAATAAACATTAAAACTAAACGAATAGGCTCGCAATTATTTTTGCCTATGTCAAACAAATAAAAGAATATTGAAACTACAGATAATTAACAACGAAGTAACTGTGCGTCGGAACAAGAGAACAAAATATCATGGCTTAGGCTCAAACAAAATAAGACAGATTCATTGATTTGTAAAATATCTTACTGGCATGCAGTTCCAGCCATATCCTGACTCAATCCGTGCTTTTTTTCAACATGACGTGATTAGTGACGTCCCTCTGTCAATTGTATAAAATGAATAACTGCGTTTGTGTTAGCCACGTGTTTGGGTGCACTTGACGTGCATATCCTGTTGACTAAGTATAGTGGCTATCATACCCGTCGACCTATTCAATTTTGTGTTATTTTGTCCAATTTATTTTGCTAAACCATTTCCAAACTATCGTATTTCGAAATAAAAATTATTTTCATATAACATACACATTTTTTGCGTACCTTGAGCCAAAATTATTTGATTTCCTTTATCAACATTTTCATAGCTTACAAGCGCTTGCGTATTGGTTCTTCAGAGCAGTGTTTTTCAACAAGTGTGCCAGGGTACACAGTGTGCCGTGAGACCTTGTCTAATGTGTTGCAGGAAATTGCTCAATTTAAAAACAAAATGCCATTGTAAAGTATTTTTTTCTTCGAGTATTTGAAACAATTATTTCCTTTTTATATACAAAATATCAGCTCAGTCAATATTCAATGTGAAATATGACGTTGTTAAATATTGCACTACAAAAAAATAACATTTTGCTGATTTTAAATGTTATTTTCAAAATTTAGTTTAAAAATAAACAAACAAGTTATAACAAAATGTTCCACTAACAGATACATTTTGTTCATTGTTTACTGTGTAAAACACAGGATTAAAATATAGTGAAACTTGAAAATCGGTTTAAACACATAATAAATTTCCAAATTACAGCCAAATTATTAATTAAAATCAGAGGTGGGTTGTAAAGAATTACATTTTCTACATCACATTTAATAATAATAATAATAATAATAATAATTTCCTTTGTATTGTCATTCTTTGTAACAATGTACACAGAACGAAATGTCGATACACCTGACCCGTTGTAGCGAGCCGATGCAGCCGCAGCCAACAGAGGGCGCCGCCATTTACCAATGTTATAAGTCTTAGGTATGACTATGACTCGGCCGAGGCGCGAACCAGCGACCTCCCAGTCTCAAAGCGGGTGCCCTACCATCTAGGCTACTGAGCTGGTAACTAGAGTATGTTTACTTTTAAGGAGAATTTTATTTATAAATCAGTACTGTTCTACTCTTATTTGAGAAGATTTGTCAAAAAGAAACTGCACTCTTACTCCACTACATTAGGCTACAATTAACCCGTTAATCCCCTCCACTTAAGGACACGCCTGTCGGTCTCTGATAAGGGGCATTTATTTTGTCAAAGACTTTGTTTCTTTACTTTAGATTTTACCAGTGACCCAAAAAACACTATGTGGCACTTGTGTGCAGGGTTAGGAAAGTTTTTTTTTTTTTTTTTTTTTGTACGCATAGTGTCTATAGCTGTAGCCTCACAAATATGGTTCGCGCCTCGGCCGAGTCATACCTAAGACTTATAACATTGGTAAAATGGCGGCGCCCTCTGTTGGCTGCGGCTGCATCGGCTCGCTACAACGGGTCAGGTGTATCGACATTTCGTTCTGTGTACATTGTTACACAGAATGACAATACAAAGGAAATTATTATTATTATTATTATTATTACATACATTTTAATCACAGGTACTTTACTGTTGATTGGATGGTCTTTCATGAGTTGATGATCTGATTGAATGGTTGTTTAAGAAAAAAATACGACGTTGCTACAGTTACTCAGGACTTGAGTAGTTTTTTTTTCACGAAGTAATTATTTGGATGACTGCTTTTTACTTCTACTCGAGTCATATTATTCTGAAGCAACAGTACTTCTCCTAAAGTAACATTTTTGGCTACTCTACCCAGCTCTGACCAAAATGAAGAATTAGCATTGCCTCCTGAGCCAGGCCGTACCCCTATGATGGGAAAAAAAACTCTATACTGTAAATTAGGGCAACAATGAATTAAAAGTTTGAAATCATAGAAACTTGACATGTTTTTTTTTAATGAAAAACTGTGCCTTGGCCCCAAAAAAGGTTGAAAAAAACACTGCTTTAGACAGGAAATTGCAGTCATTTCGTAAATTTAAGAGTACCTTAACTTTAATGGGGCTAAAATAAATTATTAAAGTTACACAGTAAAGTATATTACTATGTTCTGCTATGCTTGAATATTAGCTTTATAAATGTCACGAGATGTTATTGTGGGTTCCTTAAGCAGAGCTCCAAAATGTATAACTAAATGTGATAAACGCTAAAGCCAACCTCTGTGTAATTAAATAACATTATCTGAAGAATTAAGCAGGAAACTTTCTCGAACCATTCAGATTCAAGTTTTATTTATGTTTTCTTAAAAAATAGAACTTAAAAGAAATATTCTGAGTTTACTGAACATCTCACAACATCAAAACATACCCGTTGTTGCCAGTGAGCTAACAGGTTAGTAGTTGCTTGTACCTTGTCATATTGTAGCCACTGCCAGACAGCCTGGTCCAGTTTAGCGTCCCCGGTTTTAGGTAAGCCGTTTTCCATGTCGCTGCTCGGGAAAAATGACGGAAAAAGTGTCGCTTTGGAAGTTCCAATGCCATACAAAGCTAGCTGGAGATGATTGACTTCCACTGACGCAACAAGGGGTGTGGCTTTGTGTTGCGTTCAAGTTCAATAGGGAAATTTCCTGGATTCGGATGTTACGTTCAAGGATCCCTTAACCGCATGGGTCGTCGGGGCACCAATGGCGACGCAACTCTGGACAGCTTTCTCCACTGTTGACGGTCCCTGGCTTGTTTTGGGGTCGTGGCAAAGTTAGCACCAGTCTGTTCCTTAATGTTGTCTGCCCAGTTCTTTTCCGTCTTCCTCTCCTGCCCCCTCCGACTGTGCCCTGGAGTCCTGATGATGATGATGATCCATATCACTTAAGTATCTGTCTTCGCACAGTTCACAAAAATTCTTCGAAGGGTCAAATGTGCCCTCTGAGGGTGTTGTGCACCATTCCATTTTGTAGCTGATGCATATAAGTTTCTTGTAGCATCTCATCTCCAAGGCCTGGATATTTTTCCCAGTTTTGCTCTGAGAGTCAATGTCTCGCAAGCATAGAGTAAGATGGAAGTAACCAGCACTTGCATGAATCTGACCTTTGATATCATTGCTATGTTCTTGATCCTCCAGAAGGGTTTAAGTCTGGCAAGTGCAGCTGTGGTTTGAGCTATCCTGGCCATGATTTCTGGTTCTGACCCCTCTTCTGATATGACAACTCAAAGATATTTACACTTGGTGACAGGTTCTATCTCTCTGTGGTTGGCGGTGATATTTGTGGTGATAACTTGGGAATTGTTGGTTATTACTCTAGTTTTTTCTGTGCTGATTTCCATCCCATACCGGGTTGATGCCTTGTTTAGGCGATTGACCAGATCTCTGAGTTCCTGTTTGTCTCCTGCTAATCCAGAAATATCCTCAGCAAAACGTAGATTAGTGATGTTGTGCCCCCCAATACTGGAGTACCTTCATGTTGCTCCAGGGCTTTGGACATGATCCTCCCCAGGAAGATATTGGATAAAAATGAAGAGAGAATGCAGCTTTGTCTCACACCGACAGTGGTTTGAAACCAAGCTTCAATGGTACCGCACTGTTGGCATTGGCATACAGTTGTTCAATGGTCTGAACTGGTTTCTGGCCCATGTTGCTATTCCACATTGTGACCCATAAAGCTGCTTGCCATACTCTGTCAAATGCCATATTGAAATAACTAAAACTTGAGGTTTCTCTAGTGTTGTTGAAACTTCTCACAAATCTGTTCTATGGTGCTCTTTCCCTCCCTGAAACCTGCATGTTCTTCGGCTAGGATCTTTTCAGCCTGTGGTTTCAGTCTGTTCAGAAGGACCTTTAGCACAATGTTACTTGCATGGATAATGAGACTATAGATTCTGTAGCTGGTGCATAGTTGAAAGTTTACTTTCTTTGGCACCATAATTACTCACAATTTTGTCCATGGCCACTGTCCCGTTTGGCAGATCTTTCTGCAAATCTTTGTCAAAATATCCAGTTTGCTCATCACCATTTTGTATGAGTTATGATTGTATGTTGTCAATTCCTGGAGACTCTGTTCTTCAGTGAGTTAATTGCTGCCTCTACATCTGTGAGGATAAGGAAGTCGTCACTTTCCTCTGGGCTGGAATTCTTAAGAACCTCAGGGTCTCCCTGTGTCGGGTGGTTGTAGAGTTTGTAGTATTATTCTGAACATCTATTCATAATCGCTTAGTCTTTAGTTCATTCCCCGACTCATCTTTAATGCTACGGATTATTGCCTGTTTTGTTTGCTTGTAGTCTTTTACTATCTGGAAGGCTTTTTTTTATGTTCTTGTTCAGGCACTTTTCTGAGCATTTCACTTTTTCAATACCAGTACTGTCTTATATTTTAAAGCCCCTGTATGTACTGTATATAGTGAATCCAAGTGGTGTAGAAACACGTACAGCATTTCATTTCAATAAAACACTATTGATTCATATAAGCAAAAATGCATGTACTGTCATTTTTTTATAAGACTCCTAAGGTTTTGAAATGTGTAATTATATTACATAACTTTAAGGAACTGACATGTTTGGTCGCCATCTTACTACAACGGAAGACTGAATGACCTTTTTTCTGGGTAACTTTCCTCTCACAGTCGAGTCCTGCATGAAATGATTTAAGAATCCTGTGAATCAGATGTTTGACCTTTTATTAAGTTTCCTTCTCAAGCCACTCATGTTAGCCACCTGGCTGCACGCTATGGCTTGCTGCTGTTGCTTTGTGTAAAAGAAACTTGCTTCGCATATAAATGTCACATGTCTCCCGCTGCTGGTCATGCAAGCAAATGTTGCAGGATCCATGCAATTTTGGTCATTTTTCCCTGTCTCCTTCTCTAGCCACTCATGCTACCCACTTGGCTGCCGGCTATGGGTTGCCGCTATTGCTTTGTGTGAATAAAGCTTGCTTTGTCCTTCAATGTCACTCGCCTTTCAAAGCTGGTCATGCAAGAAAACATCGTAGAGTTTAGGCAGGTTCGACTTTTTCCACTGTTTCCATCCCTAGCCATTCATGTTAGCCCTCTGGCTGTGGACGATGGATTGCCACTATTGCGCCGTCCTTCAATGTCACTCACCTTTTAAAGCTGGTCATGCAAGCAAATGTCGTTTGGGCAGGTTGTATATTATCCATTGTTTCCTTCTCTAACAACTCATGCTAGCCACTTGGATGGGTCAGCCATATTGCTTTGTGTAAACAAAACTTGCTTTGTCCTACAATGTCACTCAATTTTCAAAGCTGGTAATGCAAGCAAATGTTGCAGAGTTCAGTCAGGTTAGACCAATGTTTTTCAACCAGTGTGCTGTGACACCTTGTCTAGTGTGCCACAGGAAATAGCCTAATTTTATTAGTATTTAAAAAAAAACAAAAAAACATAGCTTTCTGCTATTGATCGGCCTGCTGTAACATTCATCCATGCCGGTAGGTGGCAGCATTTACTTTCTCTCTTTTTATAAAGCAATTATCTGCTCATGGGTACATATATTAATCACTGATTTTGTTTTTAATGAAGCTGTTTAACATTTTCCAGAAGAAAATAATAAAAATGGAATAAAGTAAGAATCATAATTTAAATATTATCTTGATATTTTACAAAAAAAGGAGTGAAAGAGTTTGAGCGTAGTGAAACAGGTTTTGTTCCACTAGAAAATCATTTTTGCTCATTTTTAGTTTGTTATGTTTCTAAAAAAACATCATAAAAATATGATAACACTCGAAAACAGATGAAACACATACTGTAATACAATTCCAAATCACAGCAAAATCATTAACCAGAATGAATAATTTGGTTTACCTCCTTACCCACGGTGACCACAAATAATAATAAAAATGTTAATGTAAAATGTACAGTACTTTATTTACACAGCCCTTTACAACAGTCCTTTCAGTGTACCAAAGTGCCTATACGTATACTTTATACTGTCATTTTGTCAAAAAGATAATTTAAGAAAAAAAACAACGACATGAAACCGGTACTGGCAATTCATTTTTGAACATTTTCTACGGCAAGGTGCCTTAAATTTTTTTCATGAAAATAAGTGTGCCTTGTGTCAAAAAAGATTGAAAAACACTGCTTGGGATCAAGAGAATGCAGGTTCGATTCCCGGCGTTATATGTCAAAGTGTTCTTGGGCAAGACACTGAATCCCTAATGCCCCAAATAAGCAGGTTGGCGCCTTGCATGGCTGCATGGCCGCTATTGGTGTGTGAGTGTGTGTGAATGAGTAAGTGTGAAGCACATTGTAAAGCGCTTTGGGAGGACTTCATGGACTTGAAAAGCGCTATATAAATGCAGACAATTTACCAAGAGCCGGTAAATTGAACTCAGGGAGCCAATGCAGGTTAGCTAAAATCGGGGTAATGTGATCAAACTTTCTTGTCTTAGAATAAAAGCCTCACTGCAGCATTTTGTACCAGCTGAAGGCTCTTGCTTTTGGACTTCTGGAGACTGGAGAGTAGTTCATTACAGTAATCGAGACGGGAAGTAACAAACGCCTGAATTATAATCTCCGCATCTGACTGAGACAGCATAGGACGAATTTTAGCAATGTTGCGAAGATGGAAGAAAGCTGTTCTAGTAATATTCTTCACATGTCTTTAAAGGGACAGATCGGGGTCAAATTTGACGCCTACATTTTTTACCTGATATTACATTTGTCAATGTTCAGAGCAGTTTTTGAGAACAATAACTAACATTTCGGTCTTTTCAGAGTTAAGGCGCAAGAAGTTGAGTGACATCCATTCTTTTATCTCAGTGAGGCAGTGAAAATATATTTTTCTTAACCCAGCTAAACTGAGACAAAAAAATTAATCATCAGGTTTCCAAAAACATGCATGTCAGGTTAATTGGCCGGTCCAAATTGTGTGAATGAGCGAGCGAATTGTCCGTCTCTGTGTGCCCTGCGACTGGCTGGCAACCAGTTCAGGGTGTTCCCTGCCCACTGCCCGAAGATAGCTGGGATGGGCTCTAGCACCCCTGCGACCCTACTGAGGATAAGCGGTGCAGATAATGGATGGATGGAATTACTACTATTACTACAAATAATATTATTGACAAAACATATTGATTCAAAATAAGCAACAAATTCTGTATGATTTAAAATGTGTAATCTAAAATACATATGAATTGCGGTGCAGATAATGGATGGATGGGCAAAAAAACAAATTTGGTCAGAAAAGTTTTTGTACGAAAATATATAAATTAATAAAGTAACACCCCAATTTTGAGAAATGTTTACACTAAAACAAAATTAGAATAGAATATACCTTTATTTAGGTTGACGTTAGTAGTGTATGGGTTTACTCTTGGTCGAAAATTAAGATATCTGGTGTGCGTGTGTTTAGCCTACTGAATTCAGGATCCATTCCAACTACAATCTCCTTGTACAGTAATAATTTTTATTATTTTTCTTAAAATAGATGTTTCTTTTAAAATGTATTTTTAAATCTTAAATACTCCCGTTTGAGAACTGCTGCACTAACTTAAAGCACCGTTATAACGCCACAAATTGCCTTTAACTTTGAAGGACAAAATATAAAAAAATATGGTGTTCCAGTAATGTTTCTAAAGTACATATGGACATAATAAAGGCCACCACTTTTTGAAGCCGAGAGCTACTTTTTTTGTTACTTCTTAGTGCAATAATGTATGCAATTCTGCATAAAAAACATATGCTATTACTATGTTATTACCAGGTTGTAGTAATTAGGTAAACTGGTTTCAGTGAGGCACTAAAACACCCACCTTTATTTAAAGGCATCAAATGATTTAAACTTTAAAATAATTGATCATGTATTTAAGGCAGGGGTCTCACACTCGCAGCTCGGGGTACAATTGTAGCCCTTAGGATGATAGTTTGAGGTCCTCCCCTTAACACGAAAGGGGGACGGTCTGTATTATTTGACCACTCGATGTCACTGTATTGTTGTGCAACTGAAAACGAGTGTGAAGAATCACAAGTAAAAATACAAACTACAGAGACTCAAAGTGAAAATAATGCAGTTTTTTGCACAGCCATTAGTTTTTTTCAGCAAAATGGCAGACAATGATGATAGGTGGGGTTCATTTATTGTAAAATAGAAAAGTCCTAACCGTACAGGTATTTATATATAAAAAAAAAAAGCCCATTCATGATAGTTCATGGTTTTTTGTCAATTATTTAAATCTTTTTTTTAAAAATGAATGTCACTTTTACCACTAGAAGGCACAAGATAATCAACAATGTCCCTTTAAATGCAGCCCTAGGGGATTATGGAGTAATTTATTACTAATTGATTTTCATATTCTTAAAACCCATGTGTGGAATATTTGACCTCTAGATTGCACTGTGTTTTCAGGTGCGTGCAACCTGAGTGTGGATTCCACTGTGTAAAAAAAAATAAATTTAAAAAACAAAAAAAAAACAATTTTCATTAAAATGAACATTGATGATAGTTGATGTATTTTTGCCTAGTACTCAAATCAATGTTTTGCATCTTTAATTGCATGTTTTCTTTTTCACCCCTTGGAGGCACTAAATATTACACACGGTCCCTTTATGCGTTCAAAGAAATCTAATTTTGTGTTGGGAATCCAAGTCAAGTCTTGTTTATTTGTATAGCCCTTAATCACAGAGTCTCAAAGGGCTGCACAGACCACAGATTATTGCAAACCACAGACTATGATTAAACCATACCTTGATATAAAACCTACGAGGGCGAGGAAAAACTCAAAAACCTCAACATGAGGACAATTTATCTTAAAAAAAAAACAAAAAAAAAAACAATGAAAGCAGGGAAGTTTTTATCTTAACTTTTTTGTGGAAAACCCGATTTGGCCCAACCCTAGTTCTGGCGGCCCCAAAGTTAATTGAGTTTGATACAGCTAAATTAAAGACACTGATCATGTCAATGATTTTTCATGCCAGTTAGAAATCACATTTCCTAGAAAATCACACTTAAGGGTAAGCTATTTTTAGAGCCAGTCTATTCTGGTGTTAATGGGCTACTTGTTACCAGATTGGTGATCAATAATGAAAAACAAAATCACGACAATTCAAAGTTGATTCGGGTGACCGAGAAACACAAAACACAAGAAAAACGAACCATTTTATCAAACTCCTACTCTGTTTTTAATATAATTACCATTTGTTACATGGATCTTGCAATTATAATACTACTGGTGCTCAAATGTTGATGGAAACTGAAAAAAACATAAAAATAACCAGTCAAATAGGCAATTTCAAGAACACACAAAGAGCAATTTTAAATCTCAATTTCCCCTTAAGAGACACATCAGTGGCTCAAACACATTTCTTACTCTTTCCTTTCCTTTGCTTAATATTGAAAAGATTCTCATCCGGGGGATACATTTGTGTATGATTTTTTTCTTGTTTGTTTTTCTTTGTTTTTTTGGGCAAAGTTCTAAAAAAACTTTCATCTTGGAGACCCGATGATGAAGCTGCTTCTTTCTTTCCACTGCGGTTCTTTTTCTTCTTCTGTGGTGGCTCACTTTCCTGTTGCGTTCTGGGGAAATCCGCAGACTCATCCATTTTGAGTGTGGGGCGCTTTTTGGGGACAGGTCTCTTTGGCGTCCACGGTTTGGCCGCACAGTCTTTTTTCCGGTGCTTGTCTGATTTATTTTTCGGATAGCGTGAAGTCTCTGATTTGTCTTTGTAGTGAAAAGTTTTGTACCCTGGGCTGGCTTTGTGCTTGAATTGAGTCTTGACGTCCTTCACGTGGCTGAGTTTTTGTTTCTTCCATGGCGGTCTGAGACTTGAAAAAGACTGAGAATAGTCGACCAAAAAGCCATTTTTTTTAAGTTCTGAGGAAAGAAATAACAGTATTATGAATCAGTGTTTTGCCCATACATTTTGTTAGACCCCAGTGGGTGGACAGTCTAAGGAGGGTACGGGGGCGTGTCAATGGGCGTTCACTCTACAGTGTACTTTTAACAAATTTTTATACTAAGCAACCTTAAAGTCAATCAACACATAATGTACCGAAAAAAAACCCTACAGAATAAAATAAAAATTAGGAAAATTAACTCCGTGCTATAAAAGATGCACAAGTGCGGTCAAAAATAACCTCATGTGTTGTTAGTCTTCGAAATCTGTAAAGATAAAATTTAAAAAAGTTGTAATATTTCCATATTCCAGGTATTCCCCATAAAAATGTTCATTACATGATGCCATTTGTATTTTTACCACCACTAATTACTGACCTCATTCATGGAAAAGTATGTACTGATAAATCATGCATCCAAGGGTTAAGTACTCACAAAAAACTAAAAGCACAGAAAATGCACTTTTCTTTTAAAATCACATCGAAAATGCAATACTGTTCTGAATAATCTCAACTAATTTTTTTCCCAAAAATTGTGCAGCCCTAGTACAGACGCTCCCCTACCTACGACCATTTGACTTTCGCAAAACGGTAGAACATTTTTTGGGGGATATCGAATGATATCCGGACATTGCTGCAAGTTAAATTTTGTATTGTGAGCACCTGTGAGGACAGTACTGTAGTGCTTCTTTCCGCTGCTACCGGCGTGTGGCGCTGTGAGAGGTCACTGAGTAACCGTCCGGAAGTAAAAAAAAAACTGCTTCCTCTTCGTAGTTTGTGTGTTTATATTCTATACGGTCTTTGTGTATACTATTTTCAGCGTGCTAAGAACTTAGACATTTTTATTGTATAATGTCTCGTGCATCCACTCAATATGGTTGGTGTAAAGTTGTTAAGAGGCGAGCAGTTTCTTTTGAAAGGAAAGTGGAATGAGAAAGCTTGTTGCGGTTGAGAAAATGGTTAGATCGCTTTTTTTCCGTCCACTTTTTACAACGGAGAAGGAAGTCACTTAACTCTTCCAAAAGTACCTTAAACTACACAGAGGAGGAACTCTTGAAGCTTATCTTCCAAAAGTAAGTTACACTTAACTTTATTTATCTTTATAGAGCATATCATTTTATTCAACGTTTATTTTTCAGTGCAAAACAGTACAGGTTAATTATACAAGCCTTAAACACACTTATATAAACCTTAAACAATCAAAATATAGCACTGAAGCAACTTACGAACAAATTCAACTTACGATCGTCGTTCGTAAATCGGCAGCGTCTGTATACACCATGTTGTAATATGTATTATGTCAGTGTTTTTCAACCTCTTTTGAGCCAAGGTAGTTTGTTTTTAATTAAAAAATCTCAAGGCATGTCGTTCGAAAATGTTTAAAAATTAATCCCCAGGTCTGGTTTCATAATGTGTTTTTTTAAGCTTAAATTATCAAATTGCTTATCCTTTAGATGATCATTTTTCTAATCTTTTGTGGTTACTGTGGCTCATGAGGTAATACAGGTTATTCATTTTGTGTGTAATTTTGCTGTCACTTTTGAATTTTATTTTTTTAGAAAATAAAAATAACAAACATAACGAAAATAATGCCTAAGACCAAAACAGCCAGTAGATTTTTTTTTAACTATTATCTTTTATTTTAGAAAAATAAAAATAAAATATAACAAAAGATCCCTGGCAAAATCACGTGCAATGTTTTTACATAAATTGATGCATTTTGTTATTTTTCTGTGCAAATTTAAACATTTAATAAAAAGAGCAGGTTGGAATGGATTTATGTTGTATCCGGGGAGTCTACAGTATATGGTTACCGTTTTACAAATGTCCGATACTTTCATTTCCCATTCGACTAACCTCTAACTTTGTGAACCAGCATGTCTTGTCTGTTTCTGATGTCTGCATAGGTGTCGTAATAGGAGATAAAGGGCTTGGCTACGACGACCTCCTTGAACATCCTGTTCATTGTGCACCCCTGAAACATGCACAAATACCAAACTGAGTTTTCATGCCAACTTCATTGGAAAACAATGTTCATCTTAGAAATTCTCCATTTCACTTAACTGACTTCAGCACATATTTAAGCAACAAACAAACAAAATTTGTATTTGCTGAAAAGCAGTTTCGTTCTCTCACAAGCATATTTTTTAACGATCTTAGAATTGGGAAGGATTCTCCTGAATAGCGGTCCCATGTGGTCAGCCATAGCGATTGGAACACCATGTTCAATGGTCGCTTCAGTAAATAACACTTCAGCATTTATGACGTCCAAAGAATCGGTTGGGGTGACAAAAAAAGTGGAGATTTTGCCGCTGGACTTACTGTCAATTGCATTTGATTTGTGTTGTTTTGTTTCCACGTGGTCTTTAACGTCGCTAATTCCTCCATGACCCACAGAAAAGTCTTGTCTACACAGTGTGCAGTTGGCGTAATTTTCACCTTTTCTCGATCTGATAATTACTCAAGGGAAAGCTTTGTAATATTCTTCACGAAATCACTGTTATTTTCATTTCGGTTTCACAATTTTATGCACTTCTCCAGTAGACTCCATGACCTCTATTCCCGCTGCCAATTACGGTGCTCCAATTGAGCCAAAAATAAACCTCGCGCAGTGACGACTTGCAGTGCTGATATAGGCGTTGTTTGAAATGGTACTTTGTCTCCATCTTGCGGTGGAATGTTTTTACGATTTTATTTTTTTTAAAGGGAAAACCGTAGTTTATGTGACCCAACCGTAACACCATAGTGGGTTAAAGAAAACCGTACTCATTACGGCAAAACCGGAGTACTTGGCAGGTATGGCGTCTGTACAGTTTTCTTCATTTGTAGTTATTTTACATTTATTATTCTTTGAAATATACTTATACAGTTTTCATTTCCTGGCAGCACGGCGGAGCAGTGGTTAGCGCGTGTGCGGCACAGTTCTGAGGTCATGAGATCGAACCTCCTGTGTGGAGTTTGCATGTTCTCCCCGTGCTTGTGTGGGTTTCCTCCGGGCACTCCAGTTTCCTCCCACATTCCAAAAACATGCATGTTAGGTTAATTGGCTGGTCCAAATGGTCTCTAGGTGTGAATGAGTGAGCGAATTGTCTGTCCCTGCAACCAGTTCAGGGTGTCCCCTGCCCACTGCCCGAAGATAGCTGGGATGGGCTCCAGCACCCCCGCGACCCTACTGATGATAAGCGGTGCAGATAATGGATGGATGGATGTTTTTATTTCCATTTATTTGTATTCATTGATGGATTATGTTGTATTCATTTTTTAAACATTCATTAATTTATTCATTGCTTTATTTACAGAGTCATGAAGACAGCCCAGATAATCATCAGCTGCTTTTTGCCCAGCTTGAGGAAAAATGGGGGTCAAAATTTGTTAAAAACAAATGCCAAGACAAGGTTATTTTTAATACTTTACTACCCAGAAATTCGGTGTTTTTAAATTGAACAAAGTGCCACTATGCACCAAAACAACAAGGATGCAATATTGGGCACAGAGTACCACTCACATATCCAAGGTGTCCTTTTCGAGAGCAGTTGAAGCAGTAGATGGGTTTTCTGCCTTTATTCGGCCTTTCCCACTTCACAGGAGGGCCGCTCTTGGTCTAAACACACAATTGAAATACGGTTTAACATTCAGAAACACTTTCTTAAAATTGCCCTGATGCTAACAATGCGCTTTAACCTTTTAGTTTCTCCTGCCATTCCCATGCTATTGACACCAGCCTCAGTGGTGAATATGGGCGCCGATATATACCTCTGATTAGCGAGGGTATAGGTGGACGCCTGTAATAACCCCGCATGATAAGTAAGTGTCGCGGGGTCTCGGTCCCCGATGGGCCCGAGGCTCTGAAAGCCTTGCACGCTTCAGTGCGCAAAATAAATATACACCTGATAAAGCACATGTGTATTTACTGCTGATGTGCACGCACGCGCGCAGGCGCACACACACACATGCGCGCGGACACACACACACACACACACACACACACACAAAAGTAGCACCAATTCTCTAATTCCCAGATTGCGTTTTTTTTTTTCCTGGTGCATATTTCTTCCAACATAGCTTAGCTAGCGTTAGCAGCCTCTTCCCAACTCCCCCACCTTCTCTCTTTTACGCTCGAGTAGTTTTGCGGGAGAAAGGATGAATGCTATTAGAGTGTGGCGTCATTATCGGGTCAGACCGGCCGGGCCCATCTCCATCACAAAGGCCAGGAGATCACGGACCAATTGCACACACACACACAGCAAAAAAGCTCACTGCCCCCCCCCCCAATAGAGAACCACCCGCCCCATGGCCCTAGTCCTATTTAGCGCTGATGTAAATTGGGTGTAGGTCTTTCTGTGTCGCTGCAACTCTGACCTTGGGATTGTGTTATCTCGACCTGCTGGGATCCAGCAGGTCGATCCCCGCAGCCCCTTTTGGTCCCTCCCACACTCACAATCATGAGGATTTTTCTTGCTAACAGCAGAGGGGTTGATTCTTTCGGTCTTAGTGTTTTTTTACGTAAAACTAATAACAGATGCTATGGACATGATATTTTAATGCTTAAAAACGGTCACTGTTAAACATAAACAACAGTAAATTTGGTTGATCAGTTTTTGCTTGGTAAATGTTTGATTCAATTACGTTTGTTCAGTTAGCCTAATTTTTGTTGCTTGATATTGTGTTGGTTAGTTTTGGGGTAGCTTGTAAGTTGCGTGATTTTACATTGGGTGTTGTTTGGTTAAGTGATTTTGGGTTTGTAGTTGGGTTGGTTGCTTTGTTGTACTTGCTATTACGTTTGGATATATTGAGTTTTAGAAGGTCGGTTTTTGGTTTATAAGTTGACTCTTGGTTGGTCTTATTGATAGTTTTGTTGATTGTTGGCTGGTTGTTTATTTACAGTTGGATGGTTTGTTAGTCTATCTTTTCTGTCCTTTCCGGCTGCCTGGTTGGTGGTGAAAAGAGGGAAAAGGACGCATTGTGATGAGTCAGCAGAACAGCACCTGGACCTGAAGCATGTCATCATCTGCATCGACCAGCTGGTTGAAATGGGAAAATGCTTCGGAGCTGTCATGGACCTTTTGGACCATTTTACTTATTATCTATGTGTTTTTATTGATGTTGAGTATGTTTTGTGTATTGTTACAGAATCCAACATCTATTGTAGCCTGGTCATCGTGTAAGGGGGGTTACCACTTGTGTGTTTTGATGTTTCTAATTTTTGAGTTTTTCATTCCCGGCATGTCAGTTTCAGATCAGGAGATGGCGTAATTGTAGCCTGTGCAGTCCTTAGAGACATTTTGTGATCAAGGGCTGTATAAATAAAGGTGACTTGACTTGTTGGTTGCGCAGTATTTGGTTGTGTGAGTGGTTTGTCAAGTGATTCATCTATTAGTTGATTTTTAGTTGCTGGTTTACTTCATTTGTTAGTTTATTTTTGTTTGTTTGGTTTACTGTTTGTTGTCTTGTTGTATGATTGTTCTGTTGATTTTAGTTGGCTTGGTTAGTTGGTTTGTGTTTGCTGTCTGTTAGGTCTATTTATGGTTGGATGGTTGATGTATTTGTTGGTTGATAAATATTTAGTTATGTTGTAGTATTGTTAGTTGTTTGATGTGTTACCTCATTTCTAGTAATTTTTTAGTGGTTGTTTTTGTTTAACTTATTTTGGGTAAGTTGGTTGCTTGTTTGCGTGATTTGTTATTGTATTTTTGGTAGACTGACTTTTAATTTGGTTAGTTGTTTGATATTTAATGGGTAGGTTGGTTGACTTTTGGTTGCAGTGTTGGTTGATTTGAGTTGGTTTGTTAGTTGAGTGGGTGGGTGTTTTGTTGACAGACCGTTAGGTTGATTGACTGTTGGTTAATTTTTTTGTTGGTTTGTTTGAATAATATTAATTTATCAATATTTGGTTGAGTGTTTGGTATGTGAGTTGTTTGCTCTGTTACTGGATTTTTTTTTTGTTGGTTGACTTTTTTAAACTTGAAACAAAACAAAACAAAAAAAACACAAATATTTCTTGCACACAATACATTGTGCCTTGTACACATTACCTAGCATAGCTTGAAGCCATTGTGAAAAATGTTGGTCAGACAGCCAATTATCATTAAATGTACACTTTCCCATGGTCCAAAGTAGGTCCGAAGTTGCAATTTGCATTGAGGGTAGACTTAAGACATGCGTCTTCTCTGAAAGATGCGACTAAAACCACATCAACGTTTTAATGGTTCCATTCTTGTGATGACACAAAGTTGCCACTAAAGTAAATTGGTGAATAATTAAAGACAACAATTAAAAAATATTAATATGTTAACATTTTTAAGACTTTCAAAAATAAAATTGACGACATTTGAATGCAAATTAAGGCCTTATTTTTAAAATGATTTTTCCAATGCCTTTTAAGACTTTTCAAGGATCTGCGGGAACCCTGTTCATCCAACACAAAATCCACAAATCACAATTGGCCTTAACTACCCTTTCCATTTACTCGACATCCCTGCATGGGAGCCCAGCTTGAGTCAGAGTTCAATGGCAGCAAGAACAATAAGATCCACTTCCTGCTGAGACGGCACGAGGACTTTGCCAAGCGTCCGTACTTGAGCCGCTCGGTAAAAAGACAAGCGCCAGAATTCGCACTTTGGGATAGATGGCACAAAACCGTGAGCTCCCAAAAGGCTCGGCTGTGTCGACACATCTGAGCAGCCAAGCCTGACCTCTCGTGCGCACCCACACATGCACGGCGTGTTCCCACAGTTGTACGGACACTACAACACTGTCTCTTTAAGCCTCACTCTCCTCAGGTCTTTGCTTGGCTGCTGGTGGCAAAGCCGTGATAATCCTTTGGCCAACACAAAGCTTAGACAGCTACAGACCACAATCGGAAGCAAAACACACACAAACACACACACAACCTGATAGGTACGTAAGGGGGCGGGATGAAGTGGGACGGGGATACAGAGCGGTTTTGCATATGTTAGTGCAGCATTTAGGAGACTGGGCAAACATTAAGGAGTGTTTCACATCCTTTTTAAAGTCAGGGTATTTTTTGGGTTAAAAATATCTCTAGTCAAAAATAAAAATAAACAATGTCTGTTTTTTGTTCTTTCTCAAGGGACATGTATGTATGCTTGTGCAGTAGAAGTGCAGTGCAACCGAAAAACAAGTGTTGGAAACACAAACAAGAATACAAACTAAGTGACCAAAATGCACCATTTGTCTTTTCATTTTTTTGCCCAGCCTTTTTAAAGTTTTAGGGTACTTGTGGCAGCAAGATGATGTTGGCTCCCTCTAGCTGAGCCTTTTGACTATGGCAAATAGATGAAAATTTCTCGACATTTGTGTATTAAAAAACACGTGTTATGTGAAGTTTGTGTATGCTAATTCTTAAATGTTTTTTTTTACTAATTTATTTTTAACCACTAGGAGGCGCTGAATAACACACGGTCCCCTTAAATGATCATGTTGACTTTAATAGATAATATACAGTTTTCTTATAATTTGTGGTAACCGTGGCTCAGGATAAAATACAGGTTATTTTTGTCAATAATTTGGCTGTAAATCGCGATTTGATTTGATTTTCAACCCCGTTATCCATATTTTTCAAGAAAAATAAATTTTAAAAGGAGCAAACTAATATGCCAGTGGGACAAATATATGTTTTTACTATGTTCAATCTTAAATAATGTAATCCCTCGCTACTTTACTAATCTTATTTCGCAGCCTGAATGTGTTGCGGGTTGAAAAATATCACACAATATTATATCCTCGATATGCTGAGGGCTGGTTGAACGCATTTTTGTTGGACCTTGCATCTCTTTTTTGTTGCACGATCCATTATCCATGATTGCATACTGCTTCAATCAGGGATTGGCAGAAGGCATTTTTGTCAGGCTTGGTGGCTTTTTTTGCCAATACTTAAAATGAAGTGAACATGTGAAGGCCAAGATACATCCCATATTTCTGCAAGCGAGGACCGGCAGAAGGTACTTTTATCGGGAAGCGTGCCGCTTTTGCTGAAATCCACTGTCTAGTCCACTATTTCTGCTAGCGAGGACCGTCAGAAAACACTTCTAACGGTAGCCGTGCTGTTCTGTCCCGCCAAAAATGAAATTAAAGATTGTGGTCGCGATCCATCATCTGATCAACTATTGCTGAGAGAGCAAATTTGTGTCATGCCTGGCGGCTGTTTTTATGTTCTTTCTGCCTTAAATCCACTGCACCTGTGCGGCCACAACCCATCTGCCCTGGTCGAGTATTTGGGGGCTGGCTGAGCGCATGTTGTTAACAAGGGAGGGTTAGCTACTTTGTGGATTTTGCACATCAAAGGGGAGTTCCAATTCCCGTAAACAGCGATACACAAGGGATAACAGTCTATTGCCCTGTGCTGTCTTATGGCCAGATATTTGTTATTTCAAGGAAATAAAATAGTAATCTGCAGCCACCTACTGATATGGAGGAATATTACAGTAACTAGGTTGATAACTGGGACAAAGCAACAATACAGTGCGTGCTTTTTTTCCAAAGTTTAAATTAAGCAATTTTCTATAGTACACTGGTTGAGAAACACTTCCATAGAGGACGGCTTCAAAACACAAGTCAGTGCGCGTAAATAAACGTGGTGAAAAATACAAACTGGTAGTCTGATGATTCCCTGGTATTTCCTGACGATGACAGATTCTGTCCTTGATATCTGGTCAGGAAGTAAAACTCCTATTCGGCATCTCTGCCAATCGACATACACCTTGCACAAAATCGAAACCATCCAGCAAAGCGGAAAGGCACAAAGACTTGCAAAGCCTGCAAGACCCATGATAACGCAGCAGCTAATGCTTGTGTGAGTTTAAGTGTGTATGCGTGTGTGGTTGCATTGTCACGTACAAAGCATGCCCCACTAAAAAAAACAAAAAACACTTATACAAATAAAAAAGGCGGTGTGTCGGCATGCATTTCTGGCCAAAATATAATGGAAGAAAAAAATACTGTATTCCCCTTATTTTCAAAATGAATCCGTTCCATATTTAGCGAATTTCCGCAAAGTAGGAGCCATATACAGGAACGTCTTTGAAAATTTGAATAGTGATAAAAGTTCTTTATTTAATGAAGTGCAACGGAAATAAATAAGAAAAAAAGCATGTACTTTGGGTTTGTTCCATATATATATATATATATATATATATATATATATATATATATATATTCCCCAACAGTATTCATTAGAATGTTGTCATAATTTGCTGTTTACTATAAGGCATTAATATTTTCTGTGTCTACACACTTACTTTCAAATTGTGGGCCAGATGAAATCAAACCAACCCTGTTATGTTCTTTAAAATTTTGAATAAAACGCACCTTACTAGTAAACATATGTGGCTCATATAAGCGTAAAATAGTACATTTATAAGTCTAACCTACTATCACCTGGCCTCCGTAATTCTGCCACCCCACCTTTTCAGACTTGCCCATCGATCATAAACTGGCACACAAGACCCCTTTTTTAATTATTTTTTTTACAAGATTTTTTGTATCAATTGTTTATTTTTATGTTTGTTTTTATTGATAGCACCTTTTTATATTGTGTATGACGACCTATCCTGAAAGGTGCTTCAACATAAAACATATTTAATACAAACCTAAACCCCTTAATTTAATTCTTACTTGTGCAAAAGGAGAATGATGTATTAAATACAAAAACTTTGAAAATTGTTAAATCTTTTAAAAACACACGTGCAAGTAGTTAATCCCGAGCATTCGTATGCAGTATTCCAAGTGACCACTAGGGGGGCTTAAACACCAAGTAACCATGCAGCCATGCAGCTTGAGCGCGAAAAAGGGGAGACAGAATTGCCTTTCATTGAAAGACGACATAAATTCGACACTGAACCGACTATAGTCACTATGCCTTTAATGACTCTATTCATTTATTTATATTGTCTTTTTTTTATCATGCATTTTATAATGCAAGAGCAATTTAAGCCAGTTCATTAACTATCCAGCCTAATACTTTTTTATATCTTGTCATGTTATACTTTTAAATTTAATAAAATTATCTTTATTGCCGTGGATAAGTAAAATTTATTTTATTGTGTGTCTATCGTTGGGTGTCAGGTCTGTTCTTTTTTTGTTTGAACAAATTTATTGACTTTTTTAACAGCAAATAAACAATGTGAGGTTTGAACAATTTTTCTTGACACTTTTAACAGCAAATTAAGCATATTCAAAATTTCGTTGTATGGTTTTCTAACAATATGACGTTTGAACAATTTTTATCGACATTTTTAACAGCAATTAATCACATTCACAATTTTATTATATCATATTCCAACAATATGAGGTTTAATCGACACTTTTAAACGCAATTAAATATATTCACAATTTCATTATATCATATTCTAACAATATGAGGATTGAACAATTTTTAGCGACACTTTTAACAGAAGCTAACTAATGTGTAAAGGGCAATACTATTGTGCAGGGGCATAGCTCTGTCCTCCCAAGCAGCATCCTCCAGTCCTCTGCCAGGGATGCTCAGATGGATCCCCTCCCTTCTTGCTTCTACTTTCCACAACCACCCGAATAGCCAGGCCGTTGCTGCCGGGACCCCCACAGTGGAGCTCCGGTTCCCTCCTCTGGGTGGGTGAAGATGATTCTTCTTTATGGCTGCGTCCTAGGCTTGCCGCTTCCAGATTGTACGGTATCTGCAGCCATTCGTAGCACAGCCACCTCCTCACCAGCAGGTTTTTGGAGGTCCAGATGGCATCTTTGATGGCGGCGAGAGTGAGCCAGTCCTTGCCAAAGTCGTTCTGTGACCTTTTCGACCGACTCACCCCGTAAAGCACGTACTGTTCGTCAGGGACCTCCCCTGCTGGCAAGTCCGGGAATTTTCCTAGGTGGCCGGCTATTGCCCAGAGGTCCTCAGCAGCGCTGCACTCCCCAAAAAGTTGCCTCACCGACTCCTGGGCGCCACAGCCAGGTCGAGGGCAAGTCAAAATCGCTGACATTCCTCTGTGGTGCATGACGGCTCTGACTTAGAGAACCTCATGAGGCACCATCCATGAAAGCCCCCTCACAGGACTCACTGTTGCTCGCTCCTGCACAATAGCAATAATGGCCCTGTGGTTTTGTAAAGTGTGACATTCTTGTGTTTCTAAATCAAATTTCTTTAAAAAGTCCCGAAAATAAAAAGATGTGTTGGTGGCAAGTTAAGGGACACTGGTATCAAGTGATTGTTTGGTACAAGTTTTAGCTTCCGCAAGTACGAGCCCATCCAGAACCAAGTCATCGCTTGACTTTTCAGGTTGTTGGTTGGCCCACAGCGTTTTAGAAGTGGAGGGAGACATATTTGCTCACCAGGAAGAGCTGGAGGTCAGGCACCCCTGTCCCCCCTTTTTCCTTTTCATTGCATCTCTCTTTATCCTTTCCCACTTTGATCCCCAGATAAAGTGAAAGATGGCTCGGTCCAGTTGTAAAAGCACGTTTCTTTTGGGCATAAAAACTAAACTGATTGATAAAAGTAATGGGAGGATGATCGCTTTGATGATTAGGACCTTCCCCTCTATTGTCCGTTTTCTTAGGCTCCAAAAACTAAGTCTTTGCGCCTAACTTTTTCTGTCGCATCATCCCAGTTGGTCTCGCCTCTTCCATTCGCATTGAATTTTATCCCTAGAATTTTCTGGTCTGTCTTTAACACAGTCAGTGGGAGTCCTGCCTTTTCGGTCCATAAAACTTCACTTGTGTCTTTTCTCTATTGAGCCTTGACCCAGACGCCCTAAACCTTCTACTCGCTGCCATAAACATTCAACAGCTTGCACACCCCGACGGAGCTTTCATTATCGCTGGCGACTTTAATAATGCATGTTTAAGGACTGTTCTTCCAAAATTCTATCAACATGTGAACTGTGCAACAAGGGGTGAAAAAACTTTGGACCGCGTTTACAGCAACATCAAAAACGCATACAAAGCTTCCCCCCTCCCCCACCTAGTAAATTCGGATCACATATGCCTATCCCTTACCCCCTCATACACCCCCATCCGAAGGAAAACAAAACCTGTAACGAGGACAATACAAACGTGGCCTGAGGGAGCCCTCTCCAAGCTGCAGGACTGTTTTGATCAAACTTGCTGGGAGGTATTTGAACACCATGACCTCCAGAAATTCACTGACACTGTTTTATCCTACATCCGTTACTGCACGGATGAAGTCACAGTATATAAAAAAGTCAAAAACTACCCAAATCAAAAACCCTGGATGACCAGCGAGGTGCGCACCCTCCTCAAACACCGCAACACCGCCTTCAGGTCTGGAGACAAGGCTCTTTACGGGGTGGCCAGGGCTGACCTGAAGAGAGGCATCAAGGAAGCAAAATCAGCCTACACAAGGAGGATCGAGCACCTCTTCGCTGGAAATGACCCGAGGAGGATGTGGCAGGGCCTCCAACACATCACCAACTTCAGAGGCCACAACCTGGCAACTGTTGAGGCTGAGGCTTCACTAGCTGAGGACCTTAATCAGTTCTTCGCTCGCTTTGAAGCTGGTAGGCCACATACAGCCACATCACACCCATCAACAACCAGCAGCAACTCCCTCACATTTCAGGAGCACGAAGTCAGGCGTGCGCTGAATACCATAAACCCCAGGAAGGCAACTGGCCCGGATGGAGTACCAGGGAGGGTACTCAGGGACTGTTCCAATCCGCTGGCTGGGGTCTTCACCACCATCTTCAACCGGTCCCTGTCACAGGCGACCGTCCCACCTTGCCTCAAAACCTCCACCATCATTCCCGTCCCCAAAAAGTCAGCAGTGGAAAGCCTCAACGACTACAGGCCTGTAGCTCTCACGCCTGTGGTCATGAAGTGCTTCGAGAGGTTGGTGTCCCGGCACATCAAAAACTCCCTGCCACTCACA
Organism: Urocampus carinirostris; assembly: GCF_059441175.1. NCBI lineage: Eukaryota > Metazoa > Chordata > Actinopteri > Syngnathiformes > Syngnathidae > Urocampus > Urocampus carinirostris. Next base: position 42,190,616 of record NC_142356.1, on the reverse strand, counting down.
CTGGACCCCCACCAGTTTGCCTACAGGGCAAACCGCTCCACTGACGACGCCATAAACACAGCACTTCACACCGTGCTGAAACACCTGGACCACCGGGGGAGCTACGTCAGAATGCTCTTCCTGGACTTCAGCTCAGCCTTCAACACCATTATCCCGGAGATCCTGGTGGAGAAACTTGCACACCTAGGACTCTCTCCCTCCATCTGCCACTGGATAATGGACTTCCTCTCCAACCGCCCACAGTCGGTGAAACTCGGTACCCACGTCTCTCCCACCCTAACACTGAACACTGGCTCCCCCCAAGGTTGTGCACTGAGCCCCCTGCTTTTCACCCTCTACAGCTCCGACTGCTCACCGACCCACCCCACAAACACTATTATTAAGTTCGCTGACGATACCACCTTGATCGGCCTCATCTCTGAAGGGGACGAGGCGGCATACAGGGATGAGGTTGAGTCACTTTCAACGTGGTGCTCGGAAAACCACCTCATATTGAACACAACAAAAACAAAAGAACTGATTCTGGATTTCAGAAGGAATGGCAGGAATCCAGCACCACTCATCATAAAAGGAGACTGCGTAGAGAGAGTCCACTCGTTCAAATTTCTGGGCGTGCACATCTCCGACGACCTCTCCTGGTCTGCAAACACCAGAGCGGTGGTAGGGAAGGCCCAGCAGCGACTGCACTTCCTGAGATTGCTCAGGAAAAATAACCTAAAACAGCAGCTGCAGGTGTCTTTCTACAAAGCCACAGTGGAGAGCATCCTAACATACTGCATCACGGTGTGGTATGCGGGGTGCACAGCAGCAGACAGGAAAAAGCTCCAGAGGATCATAAAAACAGCCCAGAGAATCGTCGGCTGCTCTCTGCCCAGTCTGGAGGACATTGCCTGCTCTCGCTACCTCAGCAGAGCAGAAAACATCGTCAAGGACTTTTCTCACCCCGGCCACCATCTCTTCGACCTGCTGCCTTCCGGCAAGCGCTACAGGTCACACAAAGCAAAAACGAACAGACTCAGAGACAGTTTCTTCCCCACAGCCATTACCACCCTAAACAGACACCGCACAAAAAACTGAAAACTGTTGCAAAATACTACCTCACACGTATGTAAAATGGTACTCACGTACATGCTGTCTGCACTATGTTTGTTCACTGCTCAACAGACACCGCACAAAAACTGAAAACTCGTGCCAACACTACCTCATACGAATATAATGTTACTCAAGTCTTGTTCTTGCACATGTCGACTGCACTACGTTTAATGCTCAAATTGCACAATGTCTGACCATTTCCTTTTTTTGCACTATGATGTCTATGCTTGCACCAATGTATATGCGGACTATTTTGCACCATGATGACTTTGCACCAAATGCAATATTGCACAACCGTTCGATACAACGTTATCACGACAACCCTGTATGTAACATCCCACATGCTGACATTGCTGTGTAAATACCATGTAAATTATAACTATAGCCTTATTCCCCTTGTTTTATAACATTATCTTCTCTGTTCCTTTATCTTCTTGCTCATACCCTCACTATGTGTAAAACTGGAGTGTCATGCCCAATTTCGTTGTCACAATATGTTAGCCCATTTGTAACAATGACAATAAAGGTATATTCTATTCTATTCTATTCTATTCTCCTAAACAGGTCAATCAAGTCAAGGGCTATTCTAACGGATAAGAGGTCAGTACATAAAATATTATAATCATCCATGTACAAAACACACTTAGTAATTTGTCACCCACTTCCTGGGATATTGATCCCTTCGAAAATTCTATCTTTTCTTAAAATCTGTGCCAAGGGTTCTATGCAAAGAACATAGAATAGGGGAGATAAAGGGCAACCCTGACGTACACCGCAGTTGATCTCTACTGCTTCCGATAAATTCCCGTTAATCATGAATTTGCTGTAGATATCTCGATACAGCAGTCCCACCCACTTGATGTATTTTGGGAGAAAACCACATTTTTGCAGTACCCTGAAGAGGTATTTGTGCGAAACTCGATCAAAGGCTTTCTCAAAGTCTAGGTTTAGGACCACTAGTCGCATGTTTCTGTCTCTCGCATAACAGATGGTGTCACGGATCAGCAAGAGACTGTAGCTGATCTTCCTTCCTACGATGGCACAGGTTTGGTCCGGATCAACCAAGTCTCCTAGGACTACAGACATACGTGTTGCTAGAAGCTTGCTGAAGAGTTTACAGTCCAGTTATGGGTCGCCAGTTTTTTAAGTCAGTTTTGTCTCCTTTTTTGTGCAATAGAGTCACTATTTCTATTCTGAAACTGTCTGGCATGTTGTATCGACTGGAAAATTAGTTAAAAACAGTTATTAGATCCAGTGCTAAAATATCCCAAAAAGTCCGATAAAATTAGAGGCTGAGCCCGTCCTACCCGGGTGATTTTCCTTTTTTAAAATTCTTTATGCAATCATCCAGTTGGTCTTGTGTAAAATCCGATGCTAAAAAGGGGTCTTGACGCACTGATCTTGAGATATAATCTAATACATGCCCCATTTCATTCTCATGTGTTTCTTTCCTTTCATATAATTTTTTTGTAGTAGTCTTTGACTAATTTGGTTATTTCACTACTTTCCTTTGTTATAAGCCCGTTTTTGTTTCGGAGTTCAAAAAGCCCCTCACTTTTGCTCATAATTCTTTTTAAAAAAATAGCGTGTACATTTTTCCCCTTCTTCTATTTCTCTTTCTCCGCTTCTAAGTATGATGCCTTTGCTCTTTATTTCCGACAAAGCGTTTAGTTCTTGTTTGATCTCTTTGATTTCATCATTAAAGTCAATCCCCTTTTGTGTTAGGGTAAAATAGCGTTGGAGTCTTCTTTGTAGTCCCGACGTGCGTCTATCTCTTTAAGTTTCTTATTTTTCCCTGCATTTAAAAAAAAAATCTGCATTCGTTTCTTTGTCATCTCCCGCCATTGTGCTCGTGTCTGTTCTTGTTCTGAACAATTAATATATAAGCATATGTTATAATAAAGACAACAACATGTGCATTTCCAGCCTTCATTTTGCTCTGCTGTCTGTCTTTATTAAGGTCGTAGGTCAGCAGACTTCAAACAAGCAACGTGAGGAGTAAAAAGCTATTTAAGAAAGGAAAAAAGTACGCGCCTGAGGACTTTTGAATTAGTTTAACTGTCCTTAGGCAGTTATCCCTTAAACTACCGATAGGGAGTATCCTTGCACCACTATAAAGCACTGAGGATTGTTGTCCTTTTCATATACAGAATATCGTTTCATGCTGTCTTGACCTCATTGTTGCCTTCCACACAAAATTGTCCTGGCTCTAAAAAGGGAACAAATAATCAGTGCGTGCATTTATGCACGATCTTTACATTTACTAAAGCTGCCCTTAAACCTCCATTCTTTAATACTTAACATTTAAAAAGTATCTGCAACCAAAAGGCACTTGACAGCTAGCGATTTCCAATCATCGTTTTTCAAATTGTCTGAACGTTTAAAATTGTTGAATATCCTGCACGTTGATTTCTAATCTGACCACCTGAAGTCTGGCAATTGAAATGATGCTAATGCAATGATACAAATTACCATGTTCATATTCCGTCAGCTGTTTTTCCAAGGACGATACTTTCGAAAATTCTAGCAAGCATATATATTTAATACAAGTTTATAAGGACAAAAATGAGATACATTTAAAATAAAAACTCTACTTAATCTAATTTTAAGGTATTTTCTTGTTTTTAAATTTTTATTTTTGTAAAATGAGAGCAATCTTTTGAATTTACTATATTCAGGGTTTTACACCTTTTTCGAGACAAAATTAAAGCACTTTTTAAGGACTTTCAAAGCCAATTTTCCAATTTCTACAGCATCTTGGTCTCTTCACATGTCCTTTCGGGTGTGATTGCGTAGGGGGTGATAACATTTTACATGACAAATTAATACTAACTGCCGCAAGTCATTAGGAAAGGAGAAATGCAATTGCACCAGAGGAGGTTGCGCGGGCGTAAATTTTGGGCAGACTATATATATATTTTTTTTCATTTAACGCATAGTCTATAGTCAGACAGCTGGGAACTATGGCAATAATTCCATGCATTCACAAGCACTCCACCTAAAATTAAAGCACTTTTCAAATCATGATAACCCAACATTAAAATGTAAGCATTTTCAAGGATTTCAAGCAGCCGTATGATCCCTGTATATTTTCACATTTTTGGGGGATTGCTAAATGGCTGAAAAAATGATATTCATATCTAGAGACCTATAATTTGACTCTGATTGAACGCTGATTTTATATCATTTTTTTATTTCTAATTAAAAAAGTGTTTAAAATTCCTGTCAGTCAACAAAGTGAGACAGAGGTATAAGTGATATCCAACCAGCAAATTCATTGTACTTTGAGTTAAATAGCTGGTTATATTGACAGAAATAACCTGAAGTAGCCCAAATTGTCCCTGGGTGTGAATGAGCAAGCAAATTGTCTGTCCCTGTGTGCCCTGCGACTGGCTGGCAACCAGTTCAGGGTGTCCCTTGCCCACTGCCCGAAGGTGGCTGGGATGGGCTCCAGCACCCCTGCCACCCTACTGAGGATAAGCGGTGCAGATAATGGATGGATGGATGGAACCTGTAGTAGCAACACTGTACACTCCTGCCCCACCCCCTTTTTTCAGGTAAATATTTTGGGGTATATCAGCTTTTAAAGGACAGGGCAGTGAAGAGTGACAGGAAACCAGGAGTAGGAGGGAATAGATAATGATGCAGTAGTTTCTGCAGTCATATGCAACAAATGGGTTACACTCACAAATTAACCAAGGTGAAATAACATAATAGTAAACTAAACTCCTCGCACATAGCCTACAACCAGACAATCAACTTGGGGGAGGAACTACAATGTATTAGCTCTGTAGTCTTAGCATGTAAACATCACTCAAAGTCCGTCTGAAAAAACAGTGAAGCAGGGAAACAAAGTGTCGTTGGTAAAGGCTTGGCAAAACTCCCATTTTGACCGTGTTCTCCATTTCCCTCATTTTTGTGTTCAAAATGAAGTGAGCAATGCGTCGTACACTGACTCGTCCACAAGTAGCTTAACAGGGCTCACCTCACCTTAGACATGAAGTCATCGCAACATCGATGCTTTTTTTGTGTGTGTTTTTTTTTTCCGGCTGAAAACCCAGGAGGAAAAAGAATTGGTGCTGAAAAGTCAGCGTGTCTCTCATGTTTTCTTTGTTTTTGCACAAGTTTGTGTACATGTTTCAAGTGTAGGAGGTAGGCGCACTGTGCCCTATAGTATTTATACGTCTTCCTCTCTTCTCCATGCTTGTCGAACCTTATTCGATTAGCTTAGTCTCTCCCTCTGACCTCACCGCATGATTTTTACTTCGAAGAGTAAAAAGTGGGACAAGCAAGATCAATCAGTGTCCAAAAACATCAAGGAGGAACCAAAACGGACCTTCTCAAAATTCAGTGCATCTTTTCTTCAAATATTTGAGATGTATTACTGCAATTGCCACTCAAAGAAACGAAACGGTGAGCAACACCATCAGAGGGCACATTGGACCCTCCGAAGAACTTGTGTTAACTGTGCGGAGACAGAAACTTTAGTGGTATCGTCACGTCACAAATTCATCAGGACTGGCCAAGATAATTCTCCAGGGCAGAGTCCAAGGGGGCAGGAGGAGAGGAACACCGAAAAAGAAATGGGCCCACAACATTAAGGAAGGACGGGTGCCAACTTTGCCACGACCCAATAACAGGCCAGGAACCATCAACAGTGGAGAAGGCTCTCCAGAGTTGAGTCCTGATTGACTCATGCGGTTAAGGGATCCGTGAACATTCTCTGCGTACCGTATTTTCTGGACTATAAGGCACACGGACCCAAATTAACCAGAAATTTGAAAGTGCGCCTCATTACCGTGGCCCTTATATGCTGCAGACGGTTGATACGATTGGAAATGCATAAAGTATTCATAAGTATGTTTTTTCCAATGGTTTTAAGGTATTTCGCCGTATTCGCGCAATAATTGATCAATCGCTTAACATCACTTCCCAGCAATGCAATAGATTGCATGCGACGGGATTCTAACCTGGGTTTCGCCGGTGAGGGCGCCGACATTTACCCACTAGACCACCAGTGGTTCGAATGACATGCGAAAATGCATTAGAACTCATCTCATTTACACACTTTTACTCACAGTCCCAGAAACTCTTGATAGGTTAAATCATTTCTTTACCTGTGCGTCAATAATGTTGCGAGAGACAGAAACAGGAAACACAGTCAACAAAATACTATAAAAGCTCTTTTACGTACATCCACATATTAAACCGCAACGTTGTTGATGTACACGTGAAAAAGTGTACAGTAAAATATTTAGGATTTTTTTTGAGAGAGCCATACCATATATTCCAAAGCAAAACCGCCAAATCTGCTCTCTAGACATAAACGATTTTCTCAGCACATTTGATTTTATTATGTGACGTTTGATGATTTGATCAAATTTATGAAATAATAATGCCAGAGTATGTGTCCCATATCAACAAATATATCACTTTAAATTTGTCTCCTTCCCACACTTAAGATTGCTGAGGCTTATTTTTACCATTTTCGTTCAAAAATAATGGTTTCAAAATAATGTCACAAAAACAAAAAGAACACACATTCAGCGCAATGGGAAAGTCTTAGAGAAAGGGGAGCATACTATTTGTGGAGAGATTTGGCCAACTCTACCGCTAACCCAATCAAATTCCTCTATGGGCTTAGCTAGAGGTTTAGGGTATTTACAGTTTGTTCAGTGGGTTTTTAATCATACCCTGTTTTTAACAATGAACATACATTAATGAGCTTACATTTAAAGAATTAATTGGCGACATTCAAAAGGGAGTCTGTTGGAGTGACACCTCGACTGTGAACTGTAGTTGAAACTGTGCCCTTTATATCCTGGACCAAAACTATCAAGTGATCAACTTTGTTTGGGAATGCAAGCATCTAACTCAACATTGACATTGATTTTGATGAGCTCATCAAAATTGGAACGCTTCATGGAAATTCATGCACTAATAAAAACACCCACATCTAGCTAGCAAACCATAGGATCCCAACTTCTGGTTTAACTTTTTAGAAGGCAGAACAAGATTCACTATGTAAATTAGTGTTTCTGGCACCATGAATAAAAAGTTTGATATTGAGATAAGCTCTAATGCATGGACCCCCAGGGGGTGAAAAACTTCTTTCCAGGGGGTCCACCACGCAATGTCAGAGATGGAGTAATAAAATATTTTACTGAGGAAAAGATGATTGATTCAGGCAGCGGAGAAAGGAGAGTAAAGACACGTGGCACAAGAGGGAGGAGTGGACTTTTTTCTATTTAATGCAAACGATGTTTTGCGATTTTGATTAGCGACACTAATCAAATGATGAGTCATTGCACGACTATTCCGCAAGTGTATATACACAAAATACACTCTTACTGATGTCCCAATTTCATACACCTTTTTGTTTGGTGCGCCTTTATGTATGAAAAAGATATGACAATATACTTGGATGGTGCGCCTTATCTGGTGCCCCTTATAGTGTTGGAAACACAATCAGTATATCAGTGAATATTTTCCGTAAGCAGCAGCAGGTGCACCAGGACACACATCCTTGAAAAAGTAACCTGGCGCACTCACAGAGGAAGGTGCAGTTGCAGGGAGGTCTGACAGAATGCCTTTTCACACCTGGCTGAGCCCAGAGGAAGGTGACAGAGTCACATCTCCCAAAGTGAACACACACATATTGGGGAGTTCAGGGTCATAAGCGGATTCATGAATAAAATCAGGATGTCTTAAACAGGAGGAGGCTGCGTAATTTTGCTTTTGTTTACACCGACCCCCGGCTTCACTTTTGACGTGTAATGACCTTCTGTTCCTTGCCTTAAACGCCTTAAATACTTCAATTAGACCCGGGTCATAATTCACCACCCGTTAAAACGCGACAACATGAAAAGAGGAGGCTGACACTCATTTTCGTCGCGTTCGTAAGCTTACGATGTAAACACGCTAATACAGTGGTGCTCATTAATATAAGCAACTCTGAACATGAGTCTTGGTATACAACTTTTATTTGTAAGTAAAATCTTGTTTTTGATACAAAAGAAAATCAAAGTCACAAGCAGTCCCAGAGGCTACCACTCGTTACCGCTTACCGCGAGCATCAGCTTGTAAAGTTCACACATGCAAACTACCACATGCAAAAATTTAAAATAAAATACAAATTGTGCTGTAAAAGGTTTGTGTAGGTTCATTTAAAGTTACGGTAAGTTTCATTTGAAGTGTACAGTAAACGCTTACGCATCACCAACCGTCTCAATCTCATACCCGTCAACCTCAGCCCATTACTCCCCGGATTATTGACAGCAATCCCCCTTATTAAGTAATAAACCTTACAAACACAACGCGGCACCTATTTACTTACAGCAAGACTAAGTAGAATACTGCAACAATATCACAGGGTTCGAACACCTTTTTCATGGCCAAATTTAAGCATACGTTAAGGACTTTTAAAGCCAATTTTACCAATTCTCCGGTACTGTTAAAATAAAAAATTCGGTGTGAATCATGTATTTTGAAAGCCAAAAATATATCAGTGATTTACATATGCGATTTTTAATCTTGCATGTGCAATCATCAAGACATGATTTTTATATCTTAGGTAAATTATTTTTCAGACAAATCACCTTCCGTATAGGTGTTGGGTAGACATTACAGTAATATCTAGCTTACATTTTCAGTTGCAGGAAGTTCCTTTCCATTGCAATTTACCACTTTTGTATCGCCTGTACAAATATCCACAATTGATACGTAATCCTTGCACTAATTCACATTTCATAGTTCATAGTTCCTTGTTTAGGTGTTGCATGCACCTTTTCAATTCGGCACGACCCATAGAGGGGGATGCCACTTCATAGGACAATGCTGTTAAAACTAATAACAGCTGCAGTTCATCACGAGTGAAGAAAAAATTCAATGGAAAAGTGAGGCCACCAGAAAGCAGTGTCGGCATCATTTTTAAGCAGACTTGTTGAGGTACAAGGCCACAAGTAAAAACACGTGAAAATCAACATTTTCAAGGAATTAAGCACGAGTACAAACCTAATATTAGCAATCAACCATAATGTTGTCATATGCTACTAGTGACTGAGATGATCTCTTTAAGAGTCGTGATCAGTATTAAAAAAAAAAAAAAGAAGCGATTTTCTTGTAAAAAAAACTGTTAAACAACGAACAAAATTTGAAAAGATCAAAAAGCATAAAATAGGAGGAAAACATATAAGTTGACAGGTATGCGATTATCGTGATTCCCCCTTGCAACCCCCACGATTAGTCATTACCACACGCACACCTCCTTCATTGAACTGAATCTCTCTTGGTTAAGAGCTCATAATAAACTCAGATTTTATTTCCTTAATATCATCTCATTTACTTAATTACTGTATTTTTTATGTTTAATTTATATTTGAATGTGTTTTTAGTGATCAGGAAGATGTTTTTTAAAGTTAAATAAAGGTTCACTTAGATCTGGCTCGGCAGACAGTTACAGCCCGTGATGACATTTTTAATAGCCTAGGGCCTGCATCATAGAATAAATAATATGTGGCACTCTGGTTAGGTTGACTGCAGTATAAAATAAATTCGTACATAAATCATTTCACCAGATGATGGCAGTAGTTTCCTTGCCTGCATGTTGGTTTAAGATCAGGCGAGGGTGTAATTGTAATCCTGTGCAGGCCTTTGAGACATTTCTGTGATTAAGGGCAATATAAATAAATGTGACTTGACTTTTGGCCACCATGCCCATGGCTATCTGTGAGAATTTTAGCATAACCCATTTCCGACATGGCGACCATAAATAAAAAAAAGAACGTTGACTGTGAGGGCCGCTCTTCCAGGACGAGTGGAAATTTGAGTATGTTTTTAACCGAAATCCGAAACAACTTCTTCGGCCAAATTTTTCAAGAGACTGTGGCTGTTTTTCAAAGGATATAATATAACTCGACTTGAAAGAAACATCTCCTGGAGGCAACTGGGACGCATCATCAGTAAGTATCCTGGGTTCATTGAGTGTTTCGGGTCTCGCAACATCAGTCACTCTCGCACAGGTGACCCAGCAGAGGTTGATCAGGCCCCAACTTGCATCCCAGTAGCAGTCCACGGATCTGCCCTTTTGAGCCAAAGCCACCTGGTGGCTTATTCTGCAGCTTCACTAGCGGATTTAATGGCTTTCTTCTTGGCTGCCCCTTTCACACCCAATTGTCCTAGGACTTTGCAGAAGAATTGTCCAGCAAAACCCCTGCAGCCGACCTCTATTGGCTCAAAGAAAACTTTCCAGCCCCTGCACTCCACCAGCACCTGGTACTTAACGCGTTTCCTTTCATTGGCTTCCTCAATGCGCTCTTCCCACGGGACTGTGCGTTCCAGCATGATCAGGTGTTTTGAAGTCTCAGAGGTGATTTTGCGGATATGCGCTGGGGTAACCTTAGTTGTTTCCCAAAGTCATCCTGCAACTGCCAATCAGAGGCAACGTGGAGGAGTCCTGATGTTGTCAGTGTACAAACCCTGGGTTTTTCCCCTGCCTTGATGAAATTGACTGCCTTGCTTGGGGCTTTATGGTGTTTGCCCCTGTTGATTGCTAGGGACAGATGTTGTGGTGATGGTAAAGTCATGTAAAATCCATATATGGTCTTATGGAAGGCTAGCGAACAACTGATCTGGATATCGGTCCTCTGCATTCCACTTCTGCCGCTTTGACTACCATGTTCATTGCCAAAGCAAAAAGGGTAAAGGATATGGTACAACCCGTTATTATACCTTTCCCAAGGTGATGCCAGTCTGATGTTACTGACCCGGAAGTGAACCTAAGCCTGAAGTTGGTTGATTTGACCCGTAGGCATTAGTCAGGTCCAACCACAACACAGCAAGGTCTCCTCTGTTCTCGTGGGCTTCTCTGATAAGCTGTGTGACTACCCCAGTGTGGTCCAGGCAGCCGGGAGCTCCAGGAATCCCACCCTTCTGGACGGAAGTGTCGATGTAGTTGTTCTTGAGAAGGAACTCTGTCAGACAGTCTTCGGGAGACGATGCTAAAGAACACCTTCCCTTCCACACTCAATAGTGAGATTGTCCGAAACTGGTTGATATTTTTTGAGTCGTCCTCCTTGGGATTCCAAACTCCCTCAGCACACCTCCACTGGTTGGCCACTCCCCCTCTACGCCAGATCACTTTCAAAGTCTTCCACAGGTGCTGGAGAAGCACTGGGCAATGCTTGTAGACAAGGTAGGGTACACTGGGGCCCGGTGCAGATGCTGACCTTGCTGCCTTGATGACTTCTTCAACCTCCTTCAGGCTCGGCTCCCACACCTTGAAGTCCTCTGTAGGTGGGGTTGAGGTGATAAGACATTTGTTGGGACTTAGCTCTACTTCCCTCATTGGGTCGGTCAATGTGTTCTTGAGGAAGCCGTTCAACTCCTCTCTTGAGCACTCGAGCCGGCCACTTCGCTTGTCCCCAAGCAACCGCTTAGCAAAACGGAAGGGATTGGCAATAAAGGCCGCCCACTTTCTTGCCCTTTCCCTCCCTCGTCTCCTGTGCCCCTCCGCTCTGCGTGGAGTTGTCAGCTTCTTCCGCAGGATGTTACGCAGTTCTGCCAGCGTTTGCTTCTCCTTCTCAGTGGCTCTCTTGAACTTTTGAGGGTTCGGAGCTCATGGCCCAGTTTATGTATCTTTGTGGCTCTGCGGTTCATGGTGTGTGTGTGTGTGTGTGGGGGGGGGGGGGGAGGGGGTGGGTTTTGGTGTTGCCCTATTCAGTCCAGCCGAATCTCTCTGAGCCATAGCTGGTGATTGTGGAGGTCATCGCTTGGAGTCTGCTGTCAACGTCTCCTTTGGCTGTGGCTTGGATGATTTTGGACATGTCCTCATCAAACTGCCGCCACTCGCTCTCTTTGTTCGCTGGAGGCCATTTAATCCGCTTCCGTGGAACTACTCTGCTGGGGTTGGGAAACTTTGGCACGTGGAGGGACTGGGATCTGTGGGTTGCCTCCTGTCCGGGCTCCTCCTGCATCTTACTAGGTAAGATGCACTGCCAGAAAAAAACCTGGTGACTACAAAACGCTACCTGGAAATGAACGCTGTGAAAGGGTGAGGCAACCAAAAGCTGTTTTAAGCACCAAAAAAGTGCTTTTTCACAAGACCCAATGAGTCAAATAAAAATGCTACAAAAGCGACATCTGAGGTTGCTTTCATATGGAAAAAAATCCGTTCTTACAAGAGCAATTCGAGCTACGAGCACGATCCCGGAACAAATTACGCTCATATGCGCGTCGGATCCAAGATGGCATCTCCTGAGGAATTTTCCCGCTACCCCTTGCTAACCGTGTCGTCGTTTGCGCGAGGCAGCCCTTGCTAATTAATCTCCACTGAGGAGAGTGACAGACCTCCCCGGGCACACAGCAAGATGGATGCAAATGCGCTCTCTTCTTGCCTCTTTCTCACTGATTTGTCCCGGGTGGCGTTGGCAGCGCATTTCATGCTTTATCACGTCTTTTAATTGACAAACAAGCTGCTGCTCTTTTCTCTTAGGGTGAGGTCTATATTACACACACACACACTATTCTACTCAACAAACACCCTAAGGAAAGTAGTTTTCTTTTTTTTTGGAACAGAACGTGTAAAAATAAGCAAACAAGGCACCCTGTTGGCATTGCCACTTTAACTGTCACGCATAAGTATTTCTCTCCCAAGGCACAACTAATTTAAATGAAAAAAAAAACTTTTACAACAGGGATCACTAACCTTTTTTGAGGATAAGAGCTACATTTTTGTTACTGATTAGCGCAAGGAGCTAACATTTCGATATGAAGTTCTAAAATAACTGGTTATACCAATGTTGTTGCGATGTTTTCATGTCATTACACGGCTTTAGTGACTAGAAGTGGTTTTAAAATGAGAAGTCAACCACCAAAACATCACGCCAGTTAGTCAAAATTCTTAGAAATTCACAATGACCTATCACTGGTGAACTACTGTATTACTACTACTCCGGTGATTTTAGGGGGCTACCTGGTGCCTATTCTAGTGTCTATTTGTGCACACAACAGAATACAACATGTGCAAAGCTAGATTTTATGTTTCAAACTGATTGTTTTGAAGAAGAAACATGCACAAATAACGTAAACTGGGTTACTTTGGTTAAAGCTACAGCCAGATCCAGAATGGTCTTTTTGTTTCAAACAATCTCAGAAATTGTTTTTTTTTTTTTTGGTGAAAACTAACTTTTGAAACTAGACTATATCGTGCAAAAAAATCCACTCTAACATAAAAAATACACTCAATTTCTCCCAACATTTTTCCCAAAAAGGCCACTTTTAGAACATCCAGAGGGCAGGAGCTCCAGCACCTCCTAGAATCTATGTGTGCCTGCACTGACCTAGAGCATGTGTAGAACTATAGTTAATTGTTTAAAACTAAAAACACCACAACTGGTTTTGAAAAAAGAAATACATAAGCTAAACCGGGTTCCTTTGTTTAGAACAACCCACAAAAATTGGGGTGTATTGTTTTACACACACAACACAAAACTATCATTTTGTTTAGACCACCCCCCAAAATTGTGCCGTTTGATACAAAACAAACCAGATAATTCAATCATATCAGTTTTAGTAGTGATGTTTAACTGTGGTCATAAATGACCTGCGTATTTAAGAGTGAGCTAAATGGGATTATCTAGGAATCAGTAACAAAAAAGTAGCTGTCAGTGCCAAGAAGGTTGGTCATCCCTGCTTTAGGGTTGTTGTTGTTTTTTTAACAAGATTTCAAATATGCATTTGCAAAAGTTTGCCTAGCACGATAAGATGTGTGTTTTGCTATGACACTCACTGTGCGGTGGTACTGTCTCCAGATATCTGGACATGCCTGCAGAGAAAAAGAAAAGGGAAAGGCAAAAGTCAGTGAATAAAATTCTTGAAAACACCACTTGACAGACATGGAAACATCTAGTATATGCAGAAAAAGGAGCATAATGAGAAGGGTGTACGAGATGCAAAGATGGCAACAAAAGCACAAAAGAACTAACTTATATCCCTCTTCCCCAATGACAGAGTGAGCCTTGCCTTGTCATGTCACCAAATCCTAGTGCGGTTAAAGCATTATCTTTGGCTCTTTGGTACGCTGTTTCCATCGCATTCACACATCCTCTCTTTTAAAATGCGTCATTTCCCGCTGGAAAATTGAAAATGCCGCTTGGAATTAGGTTTATCTACTTACTCCGGGAAGTAGAAGGAAGGTAGATTTACCAGCCGTAACGTGCGCATTACCGGCTTGACAAGGGTAATACATTTTGCTGGAATAGTTATTCATTATTTAGTCCCAGTCATGTAGGGGGGGGGCAACTCATAGCTGACATTGTTTGACTTTGTTTTGTTTGTTCATTAGGCAGGAGGTGCAAAAAAAAAAAAAAAAACAACAACAAAAAATATTGTGTGTGTGTGTATATATATATATATATATATATATATATATATATATATATATATATATATATATATATAAATATATATACACAGTGGGACCTCGGTTATCGCGGTTAATGGGGACCAAAACTACCCGCGATAAGTGAAAGTCCGCTAAGTAGCGGTGCACCTTAAAAAAATTTAAACCCACGCAGGAGGTTTCCACGAACTGTGCCGCACACGCACTAACCACTGCGCCGCCGTGCTGCCCGGCCTGAGCGCCTAGCCCCCAACCTACCCGAGTAGGAGACGCCGGGCGCCGGTGTTAAGCTGAGAAATGCATCCCCTGTCGCGGGAGCGCGCACACGTCACTCCCGCTTCTACAACCACTTTTACCTCGTTTTATCTCACTTTTATAAAATGAGGTAAAAGTGGTTGTAGTCGCGGGAGTGACGGGTGCGCGCTCCCTTTTATAAAACTTAGAGGGAAAGAGAGTCGAGAGGGCTAGAGGGAAAGAGTCGAGAGAGAGAGAGAGTCGAGAGAGAGAGAGAGAGAGAGAGAAAGAAAGCGAGTCGAGAGAGAAAGAGAAAGAAAGCTGGGAGAGGGAGATGCGAGAGAACTTTTATAAAACAAGGTAAAAGTGGCTATACTAGTAGCGGGAGTGATTTGTGCGCGCTCCCGCGACAGGGGATGAAATTCTTGGCATAACACCTACCTCCGCGCCGAAAGCCCGACCCGCTCGGCTCGTCGCGGTGTGGTGCGTATCGCGCCCGAAAGTACCCGCACCGCGGGTTAGGGGCTCGCTCGCGGGAGCGACCGAACGGCATTCGCGGTGCGGCGCAAGTAAAAAAAAATATATTCTTCTTTTTTTTTTTTATTAATATTTTTTAGACCAGGGGGGACCAAAACCACCCGCAAAAAGTGGAAATCTGCGAAGTAGCGACGTCCCTTCAAAAAAAAAAAATATATATATATTTTTTAAACTATTACAGGCCGCGAAGCTCTGAGGCCGCGATCGTCGAACCGCGAAGTAGCGAGGTCCCACTGTGCGCGCACGCATGCACGCGCGCGCGCGCACACACACGCGCGCACACACACACACACACACGCACACACACACACACACACACACACACACACACACACACACACACACACACACACACACACACACACACACGAAAATAAGTGTTTCAACATCCAGCTATTTTGCCATTTCTCCCACTTAGAAATCGTGGAGGGGTTTGAAATTTTCACATAGGTGCATGTCCAAAAGAAAAATCAAGATATCACAATGCATGATTTTTTTAACAATTTATTTGTGTAATACAGCTGCTAATAAATATTTGAACACCTGTATAATCTAGAATTCTGACCAAAAAAGACCTGTTAGTCCGCCCATTAGAAGTCCGCCTGCACTACATGTATCACCCTGAATCAGATGCACCTGTTGAGGTCGTTAGTTGCATAAAGATACCTGTCCACCCCATACAATCAGTAAGACTAACTTGTAACATGGCGAACACCAAAGAGCTGAGACAAAATTGTACACCTCCACAAGGCTGGAAAGGGCTACGGAGAAATTGCCAAGCAGCTTGGTGAAAAATGGTCCACTGTTGGAGCAAGCATTAGAAAATGGAAGAAGCTAAATATGACTGTCAATCTCAATCGGAGTGGAGCCCCTTGCAAGATATCACCTCGTTGGGTCTCAATGATTCTAAGAAAGGTTAAGAATAAGCCCGGGACTACACGACAAGAGTTGGTCAATGACCTGAAAAGAGCTGGGACCACCGTTTCCAAGGTTACTGAAGGTAATCCACTAATACGTCATAGTTTGGAACCATGCATGGCACGAAAAGTTCCCCTGCTTAAACCAGCACATGTCAAGGCCCGTCTTAAGTCTGTTTATACAGGTATATACAGTGCATCCGGAAAGTATTCACAGCGCTTCACTTTTTCCACATTTTGTTATGTTACAGCCTCATTCCAAATTGTATTAATTTAATCTCTTATCTCAAAATTCTACACAAAATACTCCATTATGACAATGTGAAAGTTTTTTATTAACTTTTTTTGAATTTATTAAAAATAGAAAACTAAGAAATCACATTTACGTAAGTATTCACAGCCTTTGCTTAATACTTTGTTGATCCACCTTTGGCAGCAAATACAGCCTCAAGTCTTTTTGAATATGATCCCACAAGTTTAGAACACCTATCTTTAGGCAGTTTTGCCCATTTTTCTTTGCAATAAGTCTCAAGCTCAATCAGGTTGGATGGGAGACGTTTGTGCACAGCCATTTTCAGATCTCTCCAGGGATGTTCGATCGGATTCAAGTCTGGACTCTGGCTGGGCCACTCCAGGACATTCACGGAGTGGTTCTGAAGCCAATCTTTTGAGATCTTGGCTGTGTGCTGAAAAATGAACCTTCGCCCTAGCCTGAGGTCAAGAGCGCTCTGACGCAGGTTTTCATCCAGGATATCTCTATATATTGCTGCATTCATTTTCCCTTTATCCTGACTAGTATGCCAGTTCCTGCTGCTGAAAAACATCCCCACAGCATGATGCTGCCACCACCATGCTTCACTGTGGGGATGGTATTGGCCTGGTGTTGAGCGGTGCCTGGTTTCCTCCAAACATGGCGCCTGGCATTCACACCAAAGAGTTCAATCTTTGTCTCATCAGACCAGAGAATTTTGTTTCTCATGGTCTGAGAGTCATTCAGGTGCTTTTTGGCAAATTCCAGACAGGCTTCTATGTTCCTTTTACTAAGGAGTGGCTTTCGTCTGGCCACTCTACCATACAGGCCTGATTGGTGGATTGCTGCAGAGATGGTTGTCCTTCTGGAAGGCTCTCCTCTCTCCACAGAGGAACGCTGGAGCTCTGACAGAGTGACCATCGGGTTCTTGGTCACCTCCCTGACTAAGGCTCTTCTTCCCCGATCGCTCAGTTTAGAAGGCCGGCCAGCTCTAGGAAGAGTCCTGGTGGTTCCAAATGTCTTCCATTTACGAATAATGGAGGCCACTGTGCTCATTGGGACCTTCAAAGCAGCAGAAATTTTTCTGTATCCTTCCCCAGATTTGTGCCTCAAGACAATCCTGTCTCGCAGGTCTACAGACAGTTCTTTTGGATTCATGCTTGGTGTTTGTGCTCTGACATGCACACTGTGGGACCTTATATAGACAGGTGTGTGCCTTTCCAAATCATGTCCAATCAACTGAATTTACTGCAGGTGGACTTCAATTAAGCTGTAGAAAGATCTCAAAGATGATCAGTGGAAAAAAGAGGCACCTGAGCTCAATTTTGAGCTTCATGGCAAAGGCTGTGAATACTTATGTAAATGTGATTTCTTAGTTTTCTATTTTTAATAAATTCAAAAAAAAGTAAAAAAAAAAACGTTTTCACATTGTCATAATGGAGTATTTTGTGTAGAATTTTGAGATAAGAGATTAAATTAATACAATTTGGAATGAGGCTGTAACATAACAAAATGTGGAAAAAGTGAAGCGCTGTGAATACTTTCCGGATGCACTGTGTGTATATATATATATATATATATATATATATATATATATATATATACACATTTATTTTATTCTAAATTACAGTAATTAATTTCAATTTTTTGTTTTTATTAAATAAATGCATTTTAAATTATATTTATTTGACAATTCAATGCCTATTGAAACTAACGATTTTTTTCATTATATAATTCTACCGCTTATACATTTTAATGTATTCATTTTACATTTGTGTCATTTATGCTCTATTAACACTTGTGTGAAAAAAAATCATCTCTAAACTTTCAACCCTGCGGCTTATTCAGTGATGCGGCCAATTTATGCGGCGCTCGAGTACAAAAGATTTAGACTGCAACTTCTTAGTTTGTGCACAAATTAATTTAACATAGACATATCCTTGTCATGCAAATTGCATAAGAAAGGCACATGACGCAACTTTCAAGCTAAATGCAATCGAGCATAGAAGGAAACAGAGATACCGCACGTAAACTTGACTCTGCGAGCGTGATGCTAGCGTGTTTTTGAGTAAGGGTACGTGGTACAACGTCTATATGACAAAGTCTCTTTCCCATATTGAAGGAAGACAACTTTGATGACGTCGTTGATAAGGAGGAAGATGAGGACGCTTTACCGTGCTTCCTAAAAGTACGGTATGTTTTCTTAACAGAGCTGTTTACTGTGTTGCGAGCGTGTTACTAGTAGCGTTTTGCTACCCTTCACAGGCACGGTTTGGGATGAAAGTTATAATATTATTATTAAAGCTTTGAAAACTCTCTCCGTGTACAGTCTTTCTTTGGAAATATGTGTTACCATGTATAATATGTATTTGCAACTGTACATTTTTGTAATGTATTTACTTTAGAAACTTATTCTGATATGTTTTGTACGAGCAAATGAGAAAGAAGGGGCGGGGAAAATGCGGGCTGACGGGAAGTGGAGTAAAGGTGAGATGTGTTTGTGGACGCGGCCGACAATAGTGGATATATATTTTTCCCACCCTTACCTTTGGAAATATACACCTTTTTCCTTGGATTACTTTCAACGGGCACCCGGACTCTGCAGGTCTGCATTAAATCTTAAGTACCGGTATCATTTTCCGTTCACTTTGCCGGCTGTGTTTTTTGGACTGTATCGGGTATGGGTTAATTTCGTGTTTGTATTGCGTTTTTCAATCTGGACGCATGCGGCTAATATACAGGTGCGTCTTGTGTATGTACAAAATCGGGTTTTGTGGTGGGTGCGGCTTATAATCAGGTGTTCTCTATAGTCCGGAATTTACGGCATTTATAGTATCAAAATGATCCCTAAAACTTAATAAAGTTATTAATCATAATTTCAAAATCTGAAGATATTAAATGTAAAAATTGTAAATTCTAAATTCCATATTATTGTGGGATAATAGTGATTTTTTTCATCCACCTAAAAAAAGTGTTTTTCTCAGGGTTTTTTTAGGGGAGGGTCCATCTATATTAGATAGAGATGGATAAATACTTTATTCATCCCCGTAGGGAAATTCACACTTCAAGCAGTCTCCTTTGTTGTTTATTAACAGATTAACAGGATGCCCTTGGGGTGCTTGTTGTAGTTTTGTAGTTTGGCCACAGCGGAGTGGATGACGTCAGACGCTAGTCCAAAAGTTCGACATCCCTAAAGCAGATGGAAATCTTTGTGCCCAGGGATAGACCATCTCGTGTCAGCGAGTCCACCTCCTCTCCGCATCCTGCAGGCTTTCGTGTCTCTGTCCAACAGCGCTGAAGCCGGGTAGCTCCGGGTAGCTCAACGTTAGCGTCCGGGATGCTAGACGTGAGCCACGTTTCCGTAAAACACAGCTAACTGCACTCCCTGTGCGCTTTGATGTTTTACACCAGCAGAGTCAGTTCGTCGGTCTTATTTGGTAGAGTTCATATTTACCATGATTACGGATGGTACCGAAGACTTATAACACCGCTAGCCGCTTAGCTAGCTCCGGCTCTCCATCCACGATAGGGCCCCCCTCATCCCGCCGGCACGAGAATTCTTAAGGGCAAGGAGTTGATTCCTCGAATAAACGCATTATTGTGCGTTAAAACCCATTACGATAGGATAGAAAGTAATCCAAAGTGTAGTTGACAAACGGGACAAAAAACACCGAAGATAGAAGCAGACACTTAAAACAATAAATCACAAAAAGTGAGAAATAACACGGAGCTGCTGGAAAGGCTGCCGCTCGCAGCGGCGCCGCTTTGATCTGAATTGAAATAATTAAACATGCTTTCAACAAGAATGGTTTTGTAAACAAGGCAATAACGTCATCTCAGTGTTTTTCTCCATTTCCCCCTTTCTTTTTCAATCTATCCATCCCTCAATCCGTTTATCATCTTCCACTTATCCGGGGTCGAGCAAAGGGTATCCTTTCCTTTTGTTTCTCTTTTTTCTCCTTTCATTTTTATATCTTTTTTCCCTTTTCCTGAATTTTTCCCATTTGGATAAAAAAAGTCAAGTTATTATGTCAACAGAATAAAACAATAAAAAAACCCATAGAAAAAAAGAATCCACAATGACTGGATCAGGTGAAAATTGGTCATATTCTAGTCTCATTTTCTCGTCAAACTTTTTTTTAACTCTTAAAACTCACATGACATTATTTCCTCCCTGCAGAGCGACTGGCAGGGTGTGGTGTTATTGTGGAGGGCGACAGGCGAGGCGAGCGACAGACTTGCGCTCCGTCAAGCGTCTGTCTTTAATGAGAGACACACAAAGGCCCAAGGGACTGAGACCTGACTCTCGCTTCTCCACAAAAAGAAAAAACACACACACACACCCTTTCTGCACACATGCAGACACTTGATTCAAAAAGTGAAGTTTACAACCAAAGAAAAAGTAATTACTGTTTCCACCAAACCTTTATAGGTAGCAAATGGAAAATCTGGTACTGTAGCAGTAAAAAAAAAAAAAAAAAAAAAAAAAAAAAAAAAGTTTCGAGCCCTCAATCCGACGTTCACCTGTTTACTCATCCGTCACACACAGGGGCACACTACATAGCTAACTGAGTTTAAAGAAAAAAAGGGAGAGGTAGAGTTACACCAGGGTTTACCAAAGTGGGGTCCTTGGTCACCAGTTAGGCAAAAACCGTAATCCCCCATGGTATTAGCAGTTTAATTTTACTGGATTCAATACTTCACTTCATACACTTACCTTTACTGAAGTAATTATTTAGATGACGAAAATGCTTACCAAACCATCAGTTTAACTAAAAATCATTAAATCCAAATAAATTTTCCTACCATATTTTAATGTTTTTCACCTTTAAAAGAGTAAGTCCCTGGTGAGACTCAATTGTGCATTAGTCTAGGGTATGCATGTTTTGTGTCCCTTAAGGGCTTTTCTCATTCTTTTGCGCACACACACACACACACACAGTGTCCCCAAAACTTGTTTGTAAGGAAATACTGGAGATTTAGATTATTGAGTGTATTACGCACCTGTACAACCGGAGATATATACATACATATACACACACATATACACACACACACATATATATATATATATATATATATATATATATACATATACATACACAGTGTTTCCCACCAAGGAACGCGACTGTGGTGGCCTGTCAGTCTCATTTGGGACCGCCACAGTCTCTGAAGTGTTTAATTTTGGAAAAGCTATGGAAATTTTCTTTAAAGACAAGAAACATTATATGTTTGACGGCAGGATGAAGAGTGTGTCAGTAGTGAGTGAATGAACAATGGACTGAATGAGTGTGTGAATGAATTAATTACTTTGTGGCAAGGCAAATAAAATTTAATTTTATTAGAATAAAGACAATATTGAATCTTTTTAATATTAGGGAGTCCTGTATATTCTGGACTATATGTTTTTTTCATAGTTTGGCCTGGGCTGCGACTCATACTCTGATGAGACTTGTATCAGTGTCTGAAATAACGTCTGCCCGGACGCCCGGGGCATGCATCTTTTACGTCGGGCTTACAAGTTACACAACGTTTCTGCCTGGGTAGCAGACAACTTTTTCAAGAAAGAAAAAGAAAATCTTTCATTTTTAATTTTTATTTTTTTCAAATCAAACGTTTGCTTTATTCCGATTTCAAAATCTTTGGTTTGGAAATTTCGGTTTGTTTGTCAATTTGCATACCCGGCAGCCAATCAGAAAAATGCATCGAATAACTTCGTGCTTTCGGACTTTCCCAAGCGTTATAAGGTCGTGCATTTGCCTACCATTTTCAAAAGTAGTCGCACAGAGAACACACAAAAAATTGAGAAGTGGTTAGGAATCAAGCCAAAGCCTCAGCCCCAGAAGAAATATTCGAAAGAAGCTAACAAAATTGATGACGCTACAAAACGTAAACGTACATTAAAAGCATCGTGGAAAGAGGACTTCACGTGGCTTGTAGCAGACGACGCAACGCAAACATTGCACGAATGAAGATGAGTTAATAAAGGTGCATACTGATGGCAGATGGAAAACAGCGATTTCATTTAATGCAATAATTGTTATAAGTAGATTTATAATAAACTTAATTTTAAAGTGTTGTTCTGTACATTCTGATTATCAATCCTTAATAAATTGCAACAATGGTTTTTTGGCGATTAGTCATCTTATTGTGTTTCAAGTTGTGAAAAATGGGGCAGGCAACTTTATAGCTGGGCAGTCAACAACTCTGAAAAGTTGCCTGCCCTTGTGTACGGTCATGAGTTTCAGACACTGCTTATATATCAAATTATTAACACAATATTATATCGTTGAGTTTTAATTTCTTATTGACGGTATTGTACATCATTTCTCATACTATTTTCACACCAAACCGCAGGAGAGCGCTCTAGGCCTGTGTATATAACTTTAACCATGCCCTGATGTGGGAGGACATTTTTTGAAACGGAAGGAGGAAGTGGCTTACCGGCCCGAGCTAGAGGAGCTGTTTACCAGTAAAGGTGACACAGATAATATTTCCTTTGATTTAGTGAGTTATCTGAATAACTCATAATATGTAACGTCGTCACTGACGTATTCAAGAGTGTCTAAGATAAGCACTTACGTGTTACACTACAGAAGCTCCCCAACTTACAAATATTCTACTTACTTAACACGCAAATTTTCTCCATGTCATTCCTAACTTAAATAATCAAGGCCTATTGAAATGCACGCAAAAACAAACCAACGCTTAAGTTGAAAACGGTACTGTCCAGTATATATAGGGTACCTTTTTAAATACAGTTTACAGACAAGGTGTCAAACCCCCCAAAAAATTGTTTGGCTATACATTGCTCGGGAATGCTTTATTTCGTAGCTCAATTAATTGCGGGAGGAACACTAGTTTAAATATTTGTTGACATTTGGGACACACGGCATTATTCTTATTGTATTAATGTTATCAAACCATCAGATGTCACACAGTGAAAAAAAATGTGTTCAAGAATAAGCTATTGTTTGGAGAGCTGGTTTAACGGTTTGGCTGAATTTTGTCTCAAAATATATGGTGTGGGTCTTTCCCAAAATAAAATCTAAATATTTGGCTTTTATGGCTCTTTGAGTCAATAAGTTTTCCTGGCTATTTCATTTAGTTTTAAATTGCCTTTCAAGATGACATGTATGGTTTTGGTGTTGGATACATTTACCCCGAAAATGCGACTTATACTCCAGTTGTGACTTGTGTATTTTTGTTCTTAATTATGCATTTTTTGGATGGTGCAACTTATACTTCCAAGAGACTTATAGTCCAGAAAATACAGCAGTTAGATTTATGTTACAGCAGGCCCTTTAAAAATCAGCCAATCAAGCTTATTTTTCCCTCGGTTAAAATTAGTTTGACACCCCTGTTTTAAGTCAAGTCAAGTCATGTTTATTTGTATAGCCCTAAATCACAAATAGTTTCAAAGGGCTTTTAGTGGTTGAATGAGCCTATTTTAGCCCGACTCATAATAATTACAACCTGGTAATAACATAACAACATAATAATAATAACAAGTTATTTGAGAAAAGATGTCGAAAATTCTGTACACTTAGACGAGATATGCTATATTTTGTACTCACTTCATACAAATGCCCAGTCATGCCGCAACGTTTGCAGATTTTGTAGCATTTAAGCTTCTCATTGCAGGAAAAGTACTGATGACCTGGAAGACCACAGTTGAAGCAGTATTGAATGGGACACCGACTGTGCCTGTGGTTGGCATTTCCACAGAAGTGACAACCTGGCAACTTCTGCAAAGAAACACATTTTTTTAGCTTAAAATATTGTCATTTGTATTAAAAAAAGAGAAAAATTTAAACTGACGTTAGGTTGAGGGCAATTTTTAGAAAGATGACCCGTTTTGTCACAGTTTCGGCAATGGACATTCTTTTGGGTGTAATATCTGTTGCCCGAACGGAAAGTGGGTGTCCTGACCCTTCGGTCTTTGTTGAAGATTTGAGCCTAAAACAAAGATGAGAAATGAATCAATTCACGAGGACAGGTATTGACTCATTATTATCCTTTTTTTAAGGGATGCACCTATGGTCTGGCATAAAAATGTTTCCTATGAAAATGACCAAAATCACATTTACAGCTATGGTCAAAAAAGAAACAATTCCTTCTCCGGTCCATTAAACGCTGAAATGCCTCGAAATAATGATGTACTTAGGAAGAGCCAGTTTGTGCAGTGAGGCAGCTACTAGCAATTTATTTTTAATATAGCCGATGTAGAACAAACTTGCATGTGTTAGTTGCATTTTAGAGCTCTCAACAATTTTACTTTCTTGTAACACTATCTTGTCTGATTTAAATTTTTTTTAAATATTTAAACGCCTTTTTATAACGATTTCTAGAAATCTAAAATGAAACACTTAAAAATTTACAAAGTCAGAGAAAAATAAGTATTATTTATTATATTCATTATACTGCAAGTTTTACAGGGGGGCACGGCAGAGCAGAGTCCAGGTACCAGCCTTCCTGCGCGGAGTTTGCATGTTCTCGCCGTGCTTGCGTGGGTTTTCTCCGGGCACTCCAGTTTCCTCCCACATTCCAAAAACATGCAGACCAGGTTAATTGGCCGGTCCAAATTGTCCCTAGGTGTGAATGTGCGAATGAATTGTCTGTATCTGTGAGCCCTGCAACTGGCTGGCAACCAGTTCAGAGTGGCCTCAGGCTACTGCCCGACGATAGCTGGGATGGGCTTTAGTACCCCCGCGACCCTACTAAGGATAAGCGGTGCAGATAATGGATGGATGGATATTTTACAGGGTTTCTTTTTTGGTTTTTGTCACGTTTTGGGTTTTGTTTTTCAGCCCCAAATAGTCATTTCGGTGCATCCCAAAACTCCTTATGTCATACAGTCATAATATTTTACTCCTACCTGGCGGTCCTTGCTTGAAACCACCCAGATGCCATGAATATCTTCTTCTGCATCTGAAAGGAAAAACATATTCTATAATAAAATGCCTACAATAAAGATTGAGGATATCATTCTTTTGGGTCCTTTGTTTTTCAAGCTGATACAGACGCTCCACTCCTCACGACCATTCGACTTACGATAATCGGAAGATACGATCTTTTTTTTTTTTCTGGATGCTCCTGACAAATGTGTATAAAATATGCACGTACGAGTGTAACGTTAGTATACAATTTTCCCTATTCTATTTTAAATTGACTTTCAAGATGAACTGTATGTTTTAGGTGTTGGATTTTTTAAAAGAATCCCCCCCAAAAATGCAACCTATACCACCGAGTGTGACTTGTACATCTTTTTCCTTCTTAATTTTACCATTTTTGGCTGCTGCAACATTACTCCAGGGAGACTTATAGTCCGGAAAATACGGTACTGATTTTAGATTCAACCATATTTGCTATTTTTTTAAGGACTCATTTTTTTCGCAAAACATACAAACATTTCAACAATTAAATGAGTTCAATTTTAAACCCACCATCTTTTTAAATCTTGTACAATCTACACTGATGGCAACTTTTATAAAACACTACATTATTTTTTCGGTATTTAAACAGGGGTCACTTGTTTTAATGTCACAAAGAAGGTAATGATGTATTGTACTGTCCTAAAAAAGTTTTTTCATGTCAGCACTCATTAACGTAAGAATCCAAATAATAGAGAATCATAAAGACCTTAAAAGCCCGACGCATGATCTCAGTTTCCCATATGAGTCGGCTACGCACACACGGATGCACACGGTAACTGACACCGGCGGCATGGCACATCTGTACAAGAGACACTAACAGTGCCTCCGGGGAGATCTGTGTTTTCTCTCAAGGAGGCCCAAAACACTAACTGACATCCTCACATTGTAACAGAAACGTACATAAATACATGTTGACGGCATTAATTATGCACCCATCGTGACTAGCCGCTACGGCAGGCATGTCAAACATAGAACGCACCGGCCAGATGCAGCCCACTGGATGATGTGAGTCGGCACGCCATAAATTTCTGAGTATGTTAAAAAAGGGAGCGTCTATTGGTCATATCTATCAAAAGTTGTGATTTTGAAAATAAATGCAAACCAAATTCTCTCTTGGGCTGCTAGAAGGCACTGTAGAGTTTGCATGGCATGGCGAGTTGGCATTAAAAAGCGGTAGATTTTATCACGCAGAGTTTATTTTTATGCACGAAACAGTCCATTTCCAGAATATAAAATTTTTAAAAAAAATCTTGCAAAGGGAAAAAACTACAAAAATATACATTCTAAATTAGGTGTTTTCAAAAAATGTTTTAAAATAAATTAGGAATAGGAGTTTAAAAAAAATAATTCATCAGGGCAAAGAAAATCCAAATACCAGTAATAATGTAATATTCTCTTTAAATTCCGAACCCTATATATGAATAATGTAACAAAAACAGAGGGGGGAATCCCTTAAAAACTAAACATGAAAAGACATGTAAAAAAAGTTTCTAAACCTCAGAAGATTATTAGAAAAGAAACTGAGAAATAATGTACGGTTATTAAGAAGAACAAAATACAGGCTAACATGCCAACCTTTTGACATCAATAAGCAACCGATTTTATCGCACGTTATTTTTTCTGCAAAACACTATCAGTCTCCAGAATATATATAAAAAACTGCTCGTTTGAAACTGGAAAAAACATGAAAATGTAATGCTGTAGTTGGACCGGATTATCTACACACAAAAACTCAGTCTCGCTTCAAAATAAAGGAGCCATAGATTAGAATACAAGTCTCAAGTGATGATGCTGGGTGTTGTTTAATATGAAAAAGTGGTAGGTTTTAAGGTGTGAAAAGCACTATTCTAACTGTAAAGTAGTACTGTTGGCATGTATAAAAAGTTGTAATGTGTTCCTACAGCTTAAGGAAAGTTAAATTTAGGATTTTTTAAGATGTTATAATGCCTTTTGAAATCAAATGTAAGATCAAGTTGACCCCCCCAAAAAATTGAATTAAAAAAAAAAAAACCCCACAAAGATCAAAAAAATATTTCTTGTAGACAAAACATCGTGCCTCATACACTTTAACAGCTTTTAGAAACGCTCACTTCTCATCAAATGTACACTTTTCCATGGTCCAAAGTAAACGTCTCTTTCTGAAGTTGCTGTGTGCATTGTGGGTAGAACCAAGACATGTGTCTGCTCTGAAAGGCCCAACTGAAACCACATCGCCGTTTTGATATTTCCGTTATTGTCGTCACGTGATGTTGCCACGAAAGCATATCGGTGAACTATCAAAAAAGACAATTGATAAATAGAACTAAATGTTTTTAGTTCAAACAAGTGTAAATCTTAATGTGTTTTCAGACTATTGAAAATTGGATCCAAGACATTTTAAAGCCAATTAGGGCACTATTTTTAGAAAATCAAATCCAATGCCTTTTAAGACTTTTCTAGGATCTGCGGGAGCCCTGGTTGTGTTTAAAACAATCCCTTAACATCCGTGATTATAATATGTAGGGTAGGTTACTAACGTAGGCTGAATGATGAACCATAATGCTGAAAAACAAAGCTAAACATTTTGAGTGACTTGACTTGGATCAAGCAGAGTTTGACATCGCTGTCCTACGGGCTGGTACATTTCTGCAACTACGACCGTGTATTTAGCTCGGCGATTAGCTGCTTGGCAGTTTTTAGCCTTTGGACAAACATGCAGCCTTGAGCCAAAATCAAATATTACACTCTTCTCTCGCCCGTTTCTTTTGACGAACTGGCTATATCCGAAGGCTTATCGGCATTCTGCTCGGCGCCGATTCTTTGCTTTTGCTCCCTCAACTCATTTTCTGTCCGAGTCCCGATGCACAGTGGCACAGGGGAGTTATCAGCCTTCATCCGACCATCAAACAAATTAAATTGGCTCTTGTTTGGATGGCACCCTTTTGCATTGTGACGTGACCTTCTCCTCACTTACAAACAACTCGGACTCAAGTAGAAGTAGCAGTTAGTATCGACATGCATGGTTGTTAATGACCGCGATTACGGAGAGTAATTTTTAAGTGGTATGAAATAAATCAGGGACTCCCGTCATTTTTTGTGTGTGTGTGTGTGTGTGTGGGGGGGGGGGGGGGGGGGGTTTGGGAAGAAATATATGAAAAAATATTTTTGAAATAAAGCTTTCAAATATCTAAAATATTATTTGAAAAATTATGAAGAAAATCAATTTACCACAGTGTACCAAGAATAAGGGATAGGAGTTGAAAAAAAAAAAAGCCAGGGAAAATTTAAAATAAATAAATAAGAACAGTAATTTATTTATATATATATATATATATATATATATATATTAATTTTTTTTTTACACTGAAATATTAAAAAAACAATACCTCAATTGACACTAAAATTGAGGAACATCCTGAAGGAAAAAAAATCTGATAAAAATATTTTTTGAAACAAAAGATGTCTTTTAATATACCTAAAATGTTCTTGCAAAAACAGTGATGAACATCAAATCACAAGTTTTCACCAACAGAATCAGGGTTAAAAAAACAGGGCATGGAAAATCCAGTTAATATCAAAGCATACAAACAGTAATTCTAATAATATATTTTTTTTTTTTAAATCTCCCCATAAAATCCAAACCTAAAATATTTTGTAATTAATGTAATGTAATGAAAACATTTCCAATAAAATGGGAAAGGGGGAAACCCCTGAGAAAACTAAAGAGGACACATTAAATTTGACTTGTTAATTTCACATCTCTGGTTGTAAAAATTTACATTAATCTACCCCTTAATCTGTGTTATTCTCACTAAAAAAAAAAAAAGGGAAAATTTGCTGTAGTAATGCAGATTTTATTCTTTCTACATATCTTATAAAATTGCGGATGGACATCAATGTATGTAGTTGTTTTTTTTTTGTTTTTTTTACTAAAGACCGGAAGTTAGGGTTAAAAAATGAGACATATCAATGAGACTGATCGACATAAAAATGAGAACGATCAACATAATTGAATGTCATTCCATTTTTTAAAATAATCAATATAAAACATTGACGGCAGGTGAATACCTTACCATATAATGCCATATACATATTGCCTGGGTATTTTAATATTATTTTTTTATTGTTTTATTTATTTAAGTCCTAAGTGTAAATCCTGGATTGCCACGCCTAATCTTGTTCTAAACAATGTTCACTACGGGGTTATTAATGACATAAAAACAATTCTAATTAGGGCTCCCAGATTAACCAAAATATAATCGATATTGCGGTGTGCTGTAGTGCGATTGTGTAATCGCAAGACACTGCGGCTTTTTTCAATAATTTATAGACCGCGACAATAATAAAGCTGCCCAGAAGAGGGCGCTAGTTACTTAAGTTTAACCCCTTAACAATCCTGTAAAATTCACCTAAAATCCCAATTCAAGACGCACCCAAAGTAAATTGAATTCTGTTCTTAAACTGTTTGGAGAATCCGGGTGGTTTTAATCTCTTTTGAAAGGTAGCGCTCTGAAGTTTTGTCCCCAACTGAAATAATCACTGCTACTAACATTGAGGAATCCAAGTTAAAAAACACAGAAATATAAGGTTTTTATTCTCGCCTGAATTTGTTTTTTCAATCACATGCCTGCAGATGAGTGTAGCATGGGCATCTTAGCTAGGAAACAGATGGAAGAATAGAATGAAACATTACCTAGTCCCAGGTTAAAGTTGATCACAATCTGAAAAACTTACCATTCATATTTTACACATTAATCAACGAGGATGTCTCGGCGTTTCAAGGAGTGGCCATTTGGAGACTCCAAAAGTACCAGCGACTACATACAGACAAGTCTTTGTTTCTCAACAGTCACCGCCAACAGTCAGAACGTTAACTGGTTAAAGCATGTCACTAGTATTAACCCTTGAATACATACTGTAAGTGGGATGAAAAATTACATCATGGGTTGTTATTCTTAGAAAAAACCCTCCCAAAAAAGATGTAATATTGTCATATTCCAAGTATTCCTCATAAAATATGTTTATGACATCATGCCATTCGTATTTTTATTCCCCCGATAATTTTTAACCTCACTCATCGAAGACTCCAAGGGTTAAGTACTCACAAAAAAAAAAAACTAGCACAGAAAATACACTTATCGTTCTGAAAAATTGCAATTAGGGTTTTTCCTAAAATAATGCAGCTCTAATTATAATTATAACTACTTTGAGTTTGGTTGTTTTTTTCCTTGCAATTATTGGGTTGTAAACATCTATTGTTATGCAACTAAAACATAATTGTGGTGTACCGCTTGGTTTTCATCGGTTTAGGTCATAGAATTGAACTCGGAAGCTATTTAGCGCGGGCCCGCTGTGAACAGGGTGGGGGGCCTCAGTGGGAAGTGTGCACGCATAGTTGGCCTTCAACAACTGCTATTCACTCAATGAGTACTTTGAAAGAAGTTAAAGGTTAAAGGCGTGTACGTGTTAAGAGGCGCTTTTGACTACGTGTGTGCGGCGTTGGTGACTCCAGCAAAAAAAGTCCCTCCAAAAGCGTCTCCCAGGGGGACTCAGCAAATAAAGAGCAGGAAGCTTTCCCTTAATCTAAGGGCCCCCCAAACTCAGCAACACACATACAGATAAAGGGTAAAGCTCTTTGTCACGGCCGAGAAATCAAACATGTGGTGGTGGTGGGGGGTATAGCGGATTGGTGGAAAAAAGGTGTGTGGGGTTAAAAATATGCTAATCGACCTGAGGCTTCTGTTGGAAACCAGAAAGATCTAAACTGCTTGCGGCACGCTAACTATACACTGGTCATTCTTACTATTGGGTGCCATTTAAGCATTGTAATCTTCACTCAAAAAATGTAAAAAATGTACAATATTTAACGTGCGTCGGGCTTTTAACGTCATCTGAAAGACGGATTTTCAAACTAGAAGATAAATGTATAGGACCAGCCCAGGATATCGTTCTGTAACTTGTTTTTGTTACCAATAACTTCAAACATGACATAGGCCAAATGTGTCCCCTCCCCTGTTATAGTGCATAGCAATAACAAGGGAGATAGTAATAGGGGGCGCATTTTATGCTTACTTACGTTAGCCATTACTACTAATGTAATGAAAATAGTATACAAAATGACTGAAATACTTTTAACATGTTAATTAACCATGTTATTAAAATTACAAAAAATAATGGTTCCGATTATAAAAAGCAGAATGGGGTGAACGTGTTTTGCTTTTTCTCATCCCTAAACCATAACTATATAAAAAAGGTGGAATAAAAAGTACTTACTCTTCTTTTGCTTGAATGTTTCCCTCCAAAATTATCGTTACGTCAAAGAGTCATGTGACTAAAATGATAACTTAGCATATGTTTTCTATAGAACTCTTATCGGAATAATGTAGGTAACAGTTCACTCTGGGACACAATATATTTTAAATATAGAAAATACACTAGTAACTGGTAATGACATTAGGTGAAGAATCCCATGATAAAAAAGGATGAAAAACATGAATTTATTAGATTTGCCTCATTTAAATTTTCAAAAGAAATCAACGAAACATGACTGGGGACATAGCATTTTGGTGTACTTCCAGTACAGTTAGAGTAATTTGTTTACAGGGTTGGGTAGGGTTACTTTAACTTGATTACTTTCAATTACTTTTGGATTACTCCAATACCAAATATGCTAAAAAAGACAAAAGAAACTAAATATGAATACAATTACTACATTTTGTGCAGGCTTGGGGAGTAACGGAACACATGGAACGGCAAAAACGATGTTGGCAAGCTGTTTGGATTTATTTCCATTTTGTTTCTGTCGCATTTTATGTTAGTTTTGCCGGAGATCAAAGAGATCAAAGCCAGGAAAGAAAGCTTACCACGTGTTGTGAGTTATAATTTTATTCATATTTAGTTTCTTTTGTCTTTTATTAGCATATTTGGTATTGGAGTAATCCAAAAGTAATAGAAAGTAATCCAGTTAGAGTAACCCTACCCAACCCTGTTAGTTTAAAATTAATTTGCAAACATTTCAGTGAGTCCTCTGGTAGAGAGCAGTTTAAGCATACAAGAAAATATTTTTGAAAAATAAGTATAAGCCTACTTTTCCACAAAATATATTTTATGTCACTGGGACTTAAGTGGCACCGATTAACAGGAATGACTCACGTAAGAACGAAATGAAGAAGCAAATGGCTTTGAGGTTGCTTTGCTGCTGAGAGATAACGATGTAGTTTTGGCAGAGTCTGAAAAACACGTCAGCCAAACTAGAGCTGGAATGGACAACCGCGGTATGGATCATACCCAATCTAACAGAATTCCAATTTTTACATGTCTGTTACGATGATTACCGCATTTCCAGCCTATAACTTAGATTTTTACCTTTTAACATGTATATTTATTTATAATGTTATTTAATCATATATGAATTTATGACAGATAAGTACTACTTACTATATGCATTTTTATTTTAATGTTTTGGAAGGCATTAGCAAATTACCTTAAGCTTCCTTTCACTGATGGATGGATGATGTAGATAGCTAGATAGATATATACTTTATTCATCCCAGTAGGGAATTTCACATGTATGACAATTTCACAGTGCAGAGTATGATAATGACCTATTCCGGGGTCTACAGTGTTGAGGAAAATTATAATATAAAGGCAATAAATTACATCATTTGTAGGAGAGGTGAGGGAATTTAATGGACTAATGTTATCAGTTTAATGACAACGCAAAGATTCCGATACCGAAGTCTGAAAAATGTGGTATTGAACTTACATTCTAATGGTTCTCAAGTTATTAAATCCAAAAACATTGTCACCCCAAAATGAAGTGCATTAAAAAGAATCATGTCCAAATTTTCCTGAAACATTCTAGCGAGCACAAGTCTAACCACTCAAACATGTACAATTATTGCTACCTAAGTGGGGGCCACAAACTATATGTGCAGGTTCCGTTTTATTCCTCCAATTTGTCAATATCTGCATGCAATCCTGGGTAAAATACTGAAACCAAGAAATGCTTGGGTCGTTTTAGATACAGCATTGTTTTTTCATCATTTTGGATGGTTTAGTTACTTAATCAGTTTTTGAAATAACGTCTGCCCGGACGCCCGGGGGCATGCATCTTGTACGTCGGGCGTACAACTTACAAAACGTCTCTGCCCGGGTGGCCGACATCTTTTTTGAAAATCGGGGGGGTTCTTAAAAGAGAAGGCGACAGATGCTACCCGTCTCTCTCTTTGGTACTCAGATTACTCCGAGATGGAGGGGAGAAGGGCGGTTTTCCCCGAGTTGACAACAGAACGGAAGTGTATGTGTGGCTAATGAACCGTGAACTGGCACACACACAAAAAACACCATCGGGGCCGTCCTCGTGGGAAGTGGCCCCGACACGCCGCTTTAAAGCAGATAACCAAAACAGGAGACAAGATACATATCCATCCTCCCAATACTGTGTCATTTAATCAGCCATCAAAACAATTACCATATTTTCAGGACTATAAGGCGCACTCCCTGAAAATAGTCTTTTGTCATATTTGTCTTTATATGTAAGGGGCACCAGACTACAGGGTGGCTGGAATTAAAACTACAGTCACACAAAAAAAGAACTACTGCGTTGACTGATCTCGAACCGCTATCAGGTCAGGAAAAAACACCATATTCTATCCACTAGCCTCATGTGTCAAACTCATGGCCAAGTGTGGCCCCCCATATCATTTTGGGTGGCCCGCAAAGAGTTTAAAATGTGCGCCTAATTAAATGAAATGATATGATCTGCATTTATATGGCGCTTTTCAAGTCAATGACCTCCCAAAGCGCTTTACAGTGTGCTTCACATTTCCCAATAGCGGCTTTGTATTGCAGCCATGTAAGACGCTAACCTGCTTATTGGGGGTATTAGCCTAAGAAAAAAATAGGTCGAAAAAGTGCTTTGACTAAACACTACATTTCCCACAATGCCTGTCCATTATGATACCTTGCAAATTGACTGTTAAGCGCTATTACACAGTAGTGTTTCTATATAAATGCCACTGGGGAAATTGAAAATGTATCCCAAAAAAAGATTTTTTTTTTTTTTAATTGTATTTAGTTTATAACATATTACATACCTGTGTCGTAGAGGTAAGAGCGGGCCAATAAAAATATCAGCCTAAACTGACCAGAGTCGCGGGTATACAAACCAGGACCCGCCTGAACCGAAAGATTAACTTGATATGATAAATGAGCCCGAAATAAACCCGAAGCTTAAATTTGCCGTCAAAATAAACACTGAAGCTTTACTTCAACCGTGCGTACTTCAGCGCGAACTATGCGTTTCGGTTGAGCTACGAAGCTTGGGGTTTACTTGGGCCGAGTCCCTCATATCAAGTGTGCTCTGCGAGTGCAGTGCCAAAATGAACGGTTTGGCGCCAAAGTGCGCATCTCGGCAACGTTCAGCAAACGAAAGTGAAACTGAACAAATGGCACCGAAAAAAAGAAAAAAAAATTCTGCAGATTACAAGTTGCAAATAGTGAAATATTTGGACAAAAAGCAGTAAATTTGTAAAGCGTGTAAGCTATTGGCAAGAAGCAGAAATGACATCTGACGTGAGGCAGGTGGAAGAACGAAGCTGCGCGTCTTTTAACCCAACACGGAGTAGGAAAATTTTTGGGGATATACTGATTTTGTCAAGCATTTTCTTTAACTAAATAATTACTCGAGTAAAAGTAAGTGCATGCATATATATTGTAAATTTTATGTCTGTATTGTGTTCATAGTTTACAGTTTCAATACATTATTTTAATCATCTATCTATCTATCTACCCTGGCCAAAGCCCTTCAGAGGGGTGACCTACAGGAAGACAAACACATACACAAAAACAAAAATAAAAAGGAAAAAAAAGCAAAAGACACTTAAAAATTTGAGCACGGCCAACCCAAATGCCCAAAAACCCAAACAGGTTAAGCACCTCAGCACCCAAGTTTGTCATGCTTTCGTCGCTCCAGATAAAACGGGACACAAGAAAGCAGCCATGTCACTCGGGTCAGGGTGACACAACACACTGCTCTGTTCAACAGCAGGGCCCGACCGCTTTCATTGGTTTACCCCTGCCGCATCATGCAGGTGCCCTGCCCAACCCTTAGAACACGTCCAAACGTCCCACTATCCTTTCACATTTAATCATGGCTGCAGATATTTAACGATTGAGCTGAAACAGTGAAACAAAATTTCATACCGATTTTAATCCATTTCTGTTTTCTCCATTCTCTAACATTCGTAACTGGTACCGCCATACATAATCTATGTCCTTAGTGGCCTGGTGGTTAACATTTAGAGCTCTCACTGCTGCTATTTGGGTTCGATCCCTATTGCCACCGTTGGTGCGCTATCATGATAATCGATTGATCAATAATTGAAAAAAAATGTGATTATTTACAGGTAAGCATTTCCTATTTTATCCATATATAAAGGTGCACACGGTTTTAGACGCATGTTTGAATTTCAGGCCACTGTGCGTTTTGGTGCATTCCATAGTCTGTTAAATACGGTAAACTGAAATTCAGTGCAAAAAACACATTATCAAGTGGTGCCGTTAACACACCAAGCAAAGCACACACTTGCACTAAACACAGGAATGAAAGAGGGGGCCCTCAAACGGAGGTTATGTTTGATAATGAAGCGACAGGGCAGGATTAGAAACACTATACATGACAATAACGAGGGGTAGGCAAAGCGTGGAGGTTGTTTTTGTGTGTGTGGAAAATATTTATTTTGCTACATCATCTGAAACCGCACTTCCTAATACAAGGTTACGGCACGAAGGAGACTATGCGCTACAATAACAGCCGAATCATTGACACAGACTGCTCACTCGATATGGAGTTTCTAGCAGTATCGTGCAGACACTTCTATCTTCTATCTACCGGGAGAGCTAACTGTGGTCATTGTGCTTGCTGTTTACGTTCCACCGCTAACGTTTCACCAGCTCAGTAGCCTAGATGGTAGTATGCCCGCTTTGAGACTGGGAGGTCGCTGGTTCGCGCCTCGGCCGAGACATACCTAATTGGTATAATGGCGGCGCCCTCTGTTGGCTGCGGCTGCATCGACTCACTACAACGGGTCAGGTGTATCGACATTTCGTTCTGTGTACATTGTTACAAAGAATGACAATACAAAGGAAATTATTATTATTATTATTATTATTATTCACCGGAAGCTAACGTTAGCATAGCACTAAATCTCCTGCCCGCTGCTATCAATTAACAGCAGCTTGCACACCCCAACGGAGCTTTTATCGTCGACGGCGACTTTAATCGGGCATGTTTATGGACTGTACTTCCCAAATCCATTCAATACATGGACTGAGCAATTGGGGGAAAACACTGGACTGTGTGTACTGTAAGATCAAACATCCAGTTGGATCCCCCATCTCTGTTTGTCCCTCACCCCCCTCATCATGATGTCACCACTCACTGGCAATTTTGGAGTCTCCAAAATGCCACTTTTGGAAACGCATAAACCTACCCTTAGAAAAATTAGCAAAAGGCTCATGTTTAGTTTTCCAGATTGTAGTCAAATTTGACCTGGGACCAGGTAGGGCTTCATGCATTTGTAACAGCTGTTTTCCAGCTAAGGTAGATAATCTTTTTTTAAAGGAAAAGTATAATTGTTTTTTTTTCTAATTTACATTTTCAACTATATCTATTATATTTATATCTAATGCAAGAGGCCTTAACATTTATTCTATTCTTTTTAATTGGTTGTGCAACACTGGATGTGACTGATAGTATCAATAAAATCTATACAACCCAAAGCTTGTAAACAAAAACAAAAAACAAAATAATTTTTCCTAAAGCCCTACTAATGGTAAAA
Source organism: Urocampus carinirostris (assembly GCF_059441175.1). Taxonomy (NCBI): domain Eukaryota; kingdom Metazoa; phylum Chordata; class Actinopteri; order Syngnathiformes; family Syngnathidae; genus Urocampus; species Urocampus carinirostris. The sequence continues at coordinate 42,153,429 of NC_142356.1, read as the reverse complement.
AACAAGGAAATATAAAAAAATAAATTAAAAAATAATATCACATATTGTTCACTTTGAAAGCTGATGAAGTCAACTGTTAACTGCGCCTTGACTGATATCCTTTTTTTCTTTTATTAAATGAAGTTTGCATCAGAGGTAAAATCAGGCCTATAAAAAAAAAAAAAAATCCAGCCCGACCCCAACCAGGCACGCAGGTATTAAAGCCCAACCCAGTCTGCTTCAGGCCAATTAACTTTATTTGCAGATCCGAGTACGAAGCAAACCCGAAATTTCACATTTTAATTAACAGCACTCGGGAGAAGGAGAGATTATTTATGACAACAAATTAATCCGTTTTTTGTAACGAAACCAATGTTAAACAAAACGGTACAATCTTTTATATTTCTGTTTCAGCAGGGGTTGCATTAGGCAACAATTTTCTATCATTGACGGATATTTTAGAGAGTTAACTGGAATGGGCATCTGCCATTTTGACGGGTTGAAAATTGGGCCGTAGGCAACACCAGCAACATGCCTTTAAGATGTGGTGCGGTATTTTAAGAGAGAACGAGGCAGACAGACAAAGAATAATGACTAATGGATAATAGATGATAGAGACAGTAATGAGTTCTTTGAATTGTCATTGTTAAAGTTTAGTACAGTATGTGCTGTGATGTAGTGACATTTTTCATAAACACATTAACTAAACATTTTAGGCCCGACTCAGGCTGAAAATTGGGCCAGGTCGGAGTCGTGCTTACGATCTTTCCTCTAGGTGGCATGCATTCCATAACAGACAATTCCCAACCTTACAGGTTACCCCTACATGTTTTGTGTTATATCCGCCTGATTATCTGACTCATTCGTCCCCGCCCTCCTATTCATAACATGCTGCCAGTCGGTGCCCTCCAACCGGTTGGCAGCGGTGGCAGGGCAGGAGGCCAAGTCGTCAATCCAAATCTGGTGGCCACGTGGCAACACCATGGACACCAATTACCACACAGTGTCTTTCTGGCAACCACATGGCAACCGGATGGTCCAATAAGAGAGATCGTCAACGGGGACCACAAAGCCAATAAAATTGAGATGACACATTAATGTGTGTTCTTAGGTCAAATTACTTAAAATAGGTACGCATTGTGGTGTTTTAATATCCATCAGGTTACAGAATAATCTATTTTCCATTGGAACATTTATCTCCATCTATTGGCTGTAACCGTCTATGCAGGTGACGCTTGACAGCTTTTTGCCATTCAACACACAAAGACACACACACACCTCCTAGCAGTGCTTGTGAATTGTTTTGCCTGATTATTCTGACATTTCTGATCCCCTTTTTCTCTCTTAAACCTTTTTTACATGTTTATCTTGATTACCCTGGAGAGCCATGTCTACGGAGAAGTTCACACTGCAAAGCTCAATTCCAATTTTTTGATGAAATCCTATGTTTTTGTGGGATGGTTAACATTTCCAAATACCAAATTGTTGGGACGTTAAGTCTCAGTTATTTTTATAGTTTGGCTGCGGGTGCGACTTATACTACGATGAGACTTATATGGGGAAATTACTAATTCCAAGAAATTAAGCTTTCCAATGATATGTGACATGATGTATTTTAGTGACTGGTGATATTGTGAAGACATGACTGTTTTTCAACACAGCGGCAGGCCAGCGGAACGTTAACAGGGGAACCTCAAGAATTAAAAAGATTTAATTCTGACAGCTCTAAGACACTGTAAAATCCAGACAATAAGATGCCTTTTAAAGATACTTTTTCCCGAAGTTTGGAACCATGCTTCTTGATCAGGGAGGGAATTTATAGATCAATTAAGACGCCCTATCGAATCCAAATAATAATAATAATAATTTCCTTTGTATTGTCATTCTTTGTAACAATGTACACAGAACGAAATGTCGATACACCTGACCCGTTGTAGCGAGTCGATGCAGCCGCAGCCAACAGAGGGCGCCGCCATTTTACCAATTAGGTATGACTCGGCCGAGGCGCGAACCAGCGACCTCCCAGTCTCAAAGCGGGCACACTACCATCTAGGCTAGCGGCAGAATTATTAAAGAAATGGAATATATAAATATATATATATATATATATATATATATATATATATATATATATATTATAATTATTAATGTTACTTAAAAGTTGTTACTAACTTGCTACAGCATTAATAAAGGGAATTTTATTTGGTGTCAAGAACAACAAGTCTTGACAAATATTTATAAGTGGCCGAAAACATGCCTGTTAAAAACTATAACACCTCTGATTTGAAACCTACATGAGGGAAAGGGAAACTCAGTAGCCTTTTGGGATGCTTAGTTGTGAAGGGATATACAACTAAATGTGACTCGACTTTTAACATCAGGTACAAATTGACCAACAGGGGGTTCTTTAACTACACAAATTAGCCTTTATAAAAATCCAGTTTCTCGTGCCCTGTTAGTGCTGTGTTACTGCCGAATTAAAGATAACTTATTAAAACCTCTTTTTGTGAACAGTCTTTTTTGATAAATATGGCATTGTAAAATTTGTGGCTTGTGCGTGATAATAATTTAATGTATATCTAAATTTAATGTTATGTTTAATTTCATTCTGCTAGCTTACAATGACGAACGTGATTCTATTTTGACTATTGAACACTAGAAAAGAAGATTGCTTATTTTGCAAGGGGAAGTTTATTTCTTTTCGTGAACTTTTGCTGTTTATTTTAACTTTCTTTGAGCAGTTGTGCACTGTTTGCATCTTTCTCACAAATCGTGTTGCTTTTCTGATCTTGTTGATGCCCTGAACGCACCACACATAGGAGCTTTCCAATCCCAAATTGTACTCGTGCAGTGGTAGTAACCGTACTTCAACTCCACATCCTGTGGTTCATCTGCTTTTTGTAGCCTAAGAACTTTAATAAGATCGCCAACCTCAGTGGAATTGTCCGAAATAATGCTTAAGATACACTTATATTCCTCATGTGCGACCCCTTTTCAAGGTTTCTTAATTTTCCTCATCTGGATTTTTTGGAGTGTTTGGTAAGTTTCAGATCAAGGGGATGTTGTATTATTAGTCTGTACAGCCCTTTGAT